>NC_091474.1:126151634-126452543 GCF_036971445.1 Narcine bancroftii | reverse complement strand
AAGGCGATGGTCCTCCATTCTGGAGACGTGACCCACCCAGCGCAGTTGGATCTTCAGCAGCGTGGATTCGATGCTTGCGGATTCTGCCAGCTCGAGTACTTCGATGTTGGTGATGAAGTCATTCCAATGAATGTTGAGGATGGAGTGGAGACAGCGCAGATGGAAGCGTTCTAGGAGCTGTAGGTGATGCCGGTAGAGGACCCATGATTTGGAGCTGAACAGGAGCGTGGGTATGACAATGGCTCTGTACATCCAGAAACTATTGAACCCATTTCTCATCAATTATATGTTTTGTTATTGGTGTGCTTGCACAAAGGTAGTGATCTTCAGTTAATGCTGAACCAATCCTCAGACACTGGTACGCTCTTTGACCTGACCATCAACCTGAACAAGACTAAAGTACTTCATCAGTCTGTGCCAAAAATCACTGTTGACGAGACCCATTTGACAAAGGTAACAGCTTCAACTACTTGGGGAGCATCATCTCGAGTGGTGGTGGGTCTTTGGACAAAGATACTGACTCCAGGATCAGCAAGGCCAGCCAGGCTCTGGGGAGGCTGCATACCAGAGTGCTCAATCAACACAACATCCGCATCTCCACACAGCTGTAGTCATCCCTTCTCTCCTATATGGATGTGAGACCTGGACTATGTACTGACGTCACATCAAACACCTGGAGAAATTCCACATGCAGGCCATTCCTTCCATCCTTGCCATCCGTTGGCCAGATTGAGTCTCCAACCTGGAGATCTTGGGTCACACGAAGTCCACCAACATTGAGCCCCTGATTATCAGGGCCCAGATGCGGTGGGTGGGACATGTCATCAAAATGGACGATCACTGTAGAGCTCTCCAGGTGCTCTGAAGACCGGAAAGAGACCTCAAGGTCATCAATGCAAGTGCTATAAAGATGCTATAAAGGAAACCCTACACTACTGTGACATCCAGCCAAGAGAACTAGAAGCTGCAGCTGCTGACAGTGAGCCCTGTGCTATGAAGCCTTCACCAGTTTTAAAGACAAGCAGCCAAAAACTGGCATCACAAAGCAGCAGCCACAGTTATTACAACAATGGACTTCCAGAGCCCAGATTGTGCTAGACTGCGCTTCCAGACTGGGACTGCAAAATCACCTTCGTGTCCACAGATGAACTGCAAAACAAAGTGTATTTTCAACTGAAGGACGACCAATAATAATAAAATATGTAATATATGCTTGCAAGATAGGTATGAAGGAAACTAACCACAGAAGTACAAGGCTGCCAACGACATGCAAGAACACTTCAATGAGGTGAGGTTTTGGCATCAAATTCAATGGCATAGACTCTGGTTCTCACCCATCCCCAGAATCAGGCTTCAAACCAAAATGCAGCAAGGGTTCTGTTAATAAAAATAGAAGATACTGGAAACACCTCGATATGTCAAATAGGTCGGAGAACAGTTGGAGAGAGAAGGGGAGGGAGGGTGGGAGAGAGAGAGATGGGAAAACATCAGATGCAATATCACTGGCTCTCCAATTGGCTCTGGATCACCTAGACAACAGCAACACATATATCAGGCTACTCTTCATTGACGACACCTCAGCTTTCAACACAATCTACCTTCAGTACTGGTCAAAAAGACCAAAATCTGTCCCTCTGTCACACGCTCTGCAACTGGATCCTGACTTCCTGATCAGAAGACCACAGTCAGTACAAATCAGAAACAATGCCTCCTCACTGACAATGAACACCTCAAGATTGTTTTACTCACTCTACACCCATGAATATGTGACCAGGCACAAATCAAATCCCATTACAAATTTGCTGACGACATCACAGCAGAATCACAGACGGCAATTAAGAAGTGTACAGGAGGAAGATAGATCGACTAGTGGAGTGGTTTATCAATAACAAGCTTGCACTCAACATTAGCAAAACTAAGGAACTGATTGTGGACTTCATAGGAGGAAGACACCAGGAGAACATGAATCAGTCCTCATCGAGGGGTCAGCAGTGGAGAGGTTTAAGAACTTCAAATGGGTGTCAATGTGGTAAACCATTGTTTGTATATTTAACTGTCTGGGCACACTCATTAGCTGACTGTACCCATGGCTCCTCCCACAGACTCCTGAATAAAGGTGACTGCTCCACATCCCCCTCCCCAATTCAGGACAGTCCACCAGCATGGATGTGATTCCATTCTATTGTGAATAAAAGCCTATCAGTTTTACATAACTTCCAATATTTTGAAGTTATTGATGGTGTTGTAGCGGAGTCGCTATGGTTATATCTCAGGTTATAGCTTGAGGTAGAAGGAGGACTCGCACACCAAGGGAGTGTAATTGACACTGACATTATTGGGCTGCAGCTCTGCCTTTTATAGGCAGCTGGTCGTGTCACTACCTGGCCATGGCTTGATCAAGGCTGGCTGCTGATTGGTTGTCCCAGATGCGCAGGCCTGAATTGGACTCCTGGTGATCAGCTGCCTGCGATTGGCCTGTTCGACCACTCTTCCTGCGGCCTATGGGAGCGAGGGTCTCATCCCGCGTGCTGTCTGCCAGAGTCGTGTTTGACGACTGTTTGCTGTGTGGGCCCATGGAGTGGGCCGTGGGCTGCTACAGTGCATCAATTTTATTCATAATAAATTTTGACAATGGAGCAGATCCTGAAGCCAGAGAAGTTGGAAATTGACCCTCAATCACCTGAAACCTCCACCAACTTCAAACTCTGGCTGCGTTGCTTTGAAGCGTTCCTGCAAGCATCATCTGCCATCGTTTGATTAGAGAACGACAAACTGCAGGTACTACTCTCCTGGGTCGGGCCCCTGGTATCCTCAAGGATCAGGGATGCCACATCGTACCTGAAGGCGATGGACATTCTGAAAGGCCAGTACCTGAGGAAGGTAAACAAAGTCTATGCGAGACAGTTCCTGGCCACCCGAAAACAGAGACCTGGGAATCAAGCGCTGAATACTTCTAGGCCCTACAAACTCTCGGATAGGCCTATGACTGCAAGGCCATGACATCTGTGTAGAACACGGAGGACCTGATTAGAGACGCGTATGTCGCAGGCATCAGCTCCAACTACACCCGTCAGAGACTGTTGGAGCAAGGTGAGCTCAACTTGCGGAGGGCGATCGAACTGGCAGCCATGTTAGAAGTGGTCCTCCAGAATGTGCAACCCTACTCAGCTAACAATGTGGCCACCTCGTAGTTACCTGGATAGTGCCATCTTGGGACGTGCCACTGCTATCACGCACGGCCAGCGATCCGACCATAGCTGCTGTACTCCACGAGCACCTAACACCGCTATTGCCACATCCCGCCTGCAATCCAACCACAACTGCTGTACTCCATGAGCACCCAAAGTGCTACTTCTGTGGCCTGAGCAAGCACCCAAGGAATTGCTGCCTGGAGAAAGACACGGTCTACTTCAAATACGGGAAGAAAGGCCATTACACAAAAGTGTGCAAGTCCAAGTCACCCCAACCAAGCAGCACCACGTGTGAGCCATGGGGGCCGCCATCTTGGATGCCACCATCTTGCGACCAAACAATGGCTTCCATCACACTGGATCATGGTAGTCTTCACCAGTTTGATGATGTGGACCTCCAGGCAAACGGTCATGAGACGAGCTGCCTGTTCAATAGTGGGAGTACAGAGAGCTTCATCCACCCAGACATGGTACAGCACTACTCCCTCGCAGTTAGGCTAGTGAGTCACAAAGTCTCCTTGGCCTCAAAGTCCTATACAGCTGATGTCCATGGCTATTGTGTAGTTATCCTAACTGTGCGAGGCACAGACTACAAAGACTTTAAACTCCAGGTGATGCCACAGCTCTGTGCTACGCAGGCTGGACTTCCAATGTCACCTTAAAAGTGTGAGTACAATGGGCCCCATCCCCTCTCATCATCTGTAACCAGCAGTTCTTAAATCGCCCACTGCGCTCCACCAGCAAGAATCCCCTGGCCCCTACCCCACTGTTTCCAGCCAGTGACCCGGAGATTTCCCATAGTGCATGACCTGCGGACTCTTAATTTTCAAGATCACCCCTCCACCATTGTTCACCAACTTCACCTCTGACTGTAAACCCGTTGCCACCAAAAGTGGGCAGTACAGTGCCGGGGACAGAGCCTTTATTAGGTCGGAGTCCAGTGGCTACACAACAAGGTGATTGTTGAAGCCAGCACCAGCCCCTGGAGGGCCCAAGTGGTGATGGTGAAGAATGGGGAGAAAAACAACATGATCATTGACTAGAGTCAGACCATTAACAGATTTATGCAGTTGGACATATACGCTCTTCCCCGCATATCTGATATGGTAAAACAAATCACTCAATATCGGGTATTCTCCACCATTGATTTAAAGTCAGCATACTACTAGCTCCCTATCCACCCAGAGGACCACCAATATACTGCTTTTGAGGTGGATGGCCGCCTCTACCATTTTCTGAGGGTACCCTTCGGCATCCCCAATGGGGTCTCGGTCTTCCAGCAGGAGATGGATTGAATGGTAGACAAGTATGAGATGCAGGCCACATTCCCATATCTGGAAATGATCACCATTTGCAGCCAAGACCTGCAGGATCACGATGCCAACCTCTAAAAATTCCTCCAGACTGCTAAACCCCTTCACCTCACATACAATAAGGCTAAATGTGTATTTCACACAACCCACCTTGGTTGTGTCGTGAAGAGTGGAGTCATTGACCCTGACCCCGGTCACATGCCCCCTTCCCCACAGCCTCAATGCCCTGAAAAAGTACCTGGGCCTCTTTTCCTACTAACCATATAACCATATAACCACTTACAGCACAGAACAGGCCAGTTTGGCCCTACTAGTCCATGCCGTAACAAATCCCCACCCTCCTAGTCCCACTGACCAGCACCCGGTTCATACCCCTCTAGTCCTCTCCTATCCATGTAACGATCCAGTCTTTCCTTAAATGTAACCAATGATCCCGCCTCGACCACATCTGCCGGAAGCTCATTCCACATCCCCACCACCCTCTGCGTAAAGAAATTTCCCCTCATGTTCCCCTTATAATTTTCCCCCTTCAATCTTAAACCATGTCCTCTAGTTTGAATCTCCCCCTTTCTTAATTGAAAAAGCCTATCCACATTTACTCTGTCTGTCCCTTTTAAAATCTTAAACACCTCTATCAAATCCCCTCTCAATCTTCTACGCTCCAGAGAAAAAAGCCCCAATCTGCACAACCTTTCCCTGTAACTCAGACCCTGAAATCCTGTCAACATTCTCATGAACCTTCTCTGCACTCTCTCTATTTTGTTTATATCTTTCCTATAATTTGGTGACCAAAACTGTACACAGTACTCCAAATTTGGCCTCACCAATGTCTTGTACAATTTCATCATAACCTCCCTACTCTTGAATTCAATACTATGCCCAGTGGATCCCCAATTATGCGGACAAGGCTCACTCCCCTCATTAAAACTATCTCCTTTTCCCTGGCACCTGAGGCCCGCCTTCTTCTCCCACACCATCCAGGGCCCCGAAATTCAACACTCCTCAGTCAAGAAGGAGGTGATAGGGCACTGGAGACACTACCTAACCAGTAAATAATTTACCTTGCTGACTGACCAATGTGCAGATGCGTTCAAGTTCAACAATCAGCAGCGAGGTAAAATCAAAAACAACAAGATACTGAGGTGGAGAATTGAACTTTCCACATACAATTTTGATACCTTATATCGGCCCGGGAAACTCAATGATCCCCCAGATGCCCTATCCTATTGGATGTGTGCCAGTGCAAAAATAGACCAATTGCAAGCCCTCCACAATGATCTCTGCCACCCTGGAGTCACCAGGTTCTTCTTCTTTTTCAAAGCCCGTATTCTGCTTTACTCCATCCGTGGAGATCAGAACTATGGAGCATAAACTGCCAGGTCTGCGCAGAGTGCAAACCGCACTTCTATTGACAAGACAAAGTGCAGCTAATAAGGGCCACCCACCCCTTTGAACACTTGAGCATCGACTTCAAAGGACCTCTCCCCTCCTCTGACCGCAACATACACTTCCTCAACATCAATGATGAGTATTCATATCCCTTGACTGGACATGACAACTGCCACAGTTATCAAGGCATCAAGGCCCTATGCAGCTTCTTCACTCTGTTTGGGTTTCCCTGCTATATCCATAGCATCTGGGGGCCCTCCTTTATGAATGACGAGCTGCGCCAGTACCTGCTGGCCAGAAGTATCACTATGAGCAGAACCACCAGCTACAACCCCTGAGGGAATGGACAGATAAAAAGGAAGAACACCTTTTTATGTAGTTGTCGGAAGGCCATCCTCTTGGCCCTGTGGTCTAGAGGCCTTCCTGTCTCCCACTGGCAAGATGTCCTCCCACAGGTGCTCCATTCCATCAGATTGTTCCGATGTACAGCCACCAATGCCACTCCACATGAAAGAATGTTTTCTTCCCCTGGGAAGTCTGCAACAGGGACCACGCTGCCAGCCTGGCTGACGTCCCCAGGAATGTCCTATTCTGGAAGCATGTGAGGAGCCTAAGTCCAACCCACTGGTCAAAAGGGTCCACCTCCCCCATGCCAACTCCCAACACGCCTGTGTGATGTACCCTGATGGGCACGAGGACACAGTCTCTGATAGGGACCTGGCACCCTCAGGGGTTCCTGAGACCATTAGTGATCACCCCGCACCCCCCTCACCTATCACCTATGATGCACCAGGGCCATGGCATGTTACCCAGTCCCATCGGATGGCATGCCAGACTCATTGCCGCACATCCACCAAGCCAATGCCGACAACTACATACAGTCTCCCCAGACCGTCCAGGACCCCATTGTAGCAACCTGGTCACAGCAGCAGATCAGACCACCCAAAAGACTTAATTTATGATAACATCTGATGCACCTCACCCTGCCAAACTCTTTAAAACAAGGGGTGAATGTGGTAAACCACTGTTTGTATATTTAATGGTCTGGACACAACCATTGGCTGAATGTACCCTTGGCTCCTCCCACAGACTCCTGAATAGAGGTGACTGTTCCACAGACCCCTCCCCAGTTCAGGACAGTCAACCAGCATGGATGTACCTCTATTCTATTATGAATAAAAGCCTATCAGTTTTAAATAACTTCCAGTCTTTTGGAATTATTGATGGTGCATCAGTCAGCATCTCTGAAGATCCGTCATGAGGCCTCCACGTCGATGCAATCACAAAGAAGTCTTGGTAGCAGGTATACTGCGTGAGAAAATTTGAGGAGATTCTTGGAAATTTCTGCAAGTTTTTGCGCGCGACTGAAAAAGGCTACAAGGTGTTGTGAACTCATCCAGCACCATCATGTGCCTCAGTTTTCACCCCATCAAGGATTCAAACAAATTTGGGAACCGTACATGGAAAACAACAGAGAAGTCCTACCGCGGACCTCCACCACCTAAAATGACAGGAGAAGAAGACGAAATGAACTGACCCAGTATGTAAAAGTAGAAGACACAAATTTCTTGTTTATTTTCATTGTGTGATGACATTGTTTAATGTACCATATATGTTGAATGTTGAGTGGGTGGGGAGGGGGGGTGAAGGAGGGAGGGAAGGGAGGGGGAAAAAGGGAGAAAATTACACTGTATATTCAAGAGGGAAATGTTTGTGTGTATTATGGTTCATAGTGTGAAAAATATAAAAAAAATTTTTTTAAAGTACATCCACAAGAGGCGGTGTCTTAAAAAAAGCAGCCTCTACCCTCAAGGATCCTCACCACCCAGGCCATGCCCTCTTCCCACTGCTGCCAGCAGGAAGGAGGTATAGGAGCCTGAAGACACGCAACCAGCAGCGCAGAAACATCTTCTTACCCTCTGCCATCAGATTTCTAAACGGACAGTGACCCACAGACACTACGACACTTTCCCTTTGCACTAATTTATTTATTTTTAAAATGTAATTTATAACTTTAATATTTGCGCCTGTAATGCTGCCGCAAAACAACAAATTTCATTACGTGTGCTTGACAATAAATTCTGATTCTGAGAAGGGGTGGGAGAGAGAGTGAGTGTGTGAGAGGAGAGAGAAAGCAAGAGAAACATAAAGTGAAATTGAACCAACCCCAGATTGAAGTGTGAATCATTCTGTTGCTCACTCATACAACTATTGATGTCAGACCACAACTGATATTGCACCATTTCCTGGAGAATTAGCGGATCTACTTCACACTGCCTAATGGGCACGTTTCCTGATTTAAGAACAACATTTATTTAAAAGCAACAGATAGCAATTCTGATATAACCAGTCACCCTTGAATGGGTTGGAAATAATGCCCAAACATAAGCACAATGTTGAACTACTTGCCTTCTAGACTGATGTTCTGTGCTTCACCAGTGATGAGCTGAAGAATGGGACTGAAGGCAAGACTTGATAATGAGCTGCTGTGGACTCAGAGGCACCTGTGGTCCATTACTTCAGATGTTCCATAATCCTGCAAACAATGGTGAGGGATACTTCAGACTGCTCATGGCAGACAGTCTTGATGGACTTTTGTTTGGAGATACAGCATGGTATCAGGCCCTTCTAGCCCATGAGCCCATAAATACACTCACGTCACTGATGAACTGTTTTCCATCTGCCTCTGGAAGGTGGGAGAAATCCGGAGGAAATCCATGGGTTCACAGGGAGAACGTACAAACTCCTTGTAGATAGCAGTGAATTTTAACCTGGACCACTGGCACTGTATGAGTGTAGCTCCTAGAAAACAATGGTGACTCATTTAAACACCACCTTGGTGATTTCATGACCATTGAATTGCATTAATATTTATCACACCAAAAATAGACTATTCAGCACTTCACACCTATGCAGGTCAATTTTTTTTCCTGATCTAATTCAAATTCATTATTTATAAAGTAGGAGGCCATTCAATGTCTTTTCACATCTTTAGTGACGTATCCATACTTTTCTATCTATTTACATTGTTACATACGATCTCTATTTAGCACCGTTGACATCAATGTGGCACCTTGACGTTACTCCCCTATTTGTTGTTTGAGGGGCTTTCCCTCATTCTCAGTTCCCCAATGCCCAGTAGTGACAGAACGACTCGAGACTTGTGGTCCTTCCTCACAGCACCCTCGCGTTGGCTGCACCAAGCCCATCCCTCAGCAGTCAGTTGCTTTCCCTCACGACATCTCTGTGCCAAAAAAAAAACAAGTTTCAGCCAGACAACTGAATTGATGATCCTCCAGCAGCTCTAGATGTCTGTATTTGCATGCACCCCTGGGAACAGTTGGTAGATGGGGGATGCTGATGGGGCTGAACCTTGCATCCTTCTGTGTGCACTCTTAACAAATCCTCTTTCTGAATTGAGGTGGACGACTGTATCCACTCCACCGCATTCATCTCTGGGGCAACATACGTTGTGGGTGATAATGAGCTACTCGGCTTAATCCCATCTATGAGCATTTGGTCTGTTTACCTGCGTGTTACAACTCTCCCAGGCATTTACATCCACATTAGGGGCAGAGGTGTTGAATGGATGTTTGTCTCAGATTTGCTTTGAGATCCCCCTGCCAAAGATGCCTAGGCAGCCCTGTAAAGCTGTTGCCACAAGCTCCAGGGATGTTGCTCCCAGTTTCCCTGAGACACCCCTCCCCCCTCCAACCAAGTGGATTCACTCAGCATGAAAGGTCAGCACTTCAGACCAGTTCTCCAGAAAAAGCTCAGTCTCTAGTCGAGATTTACCCTGAGTTCTGAGTTCTACCCAATAAGATAGGAAATTGCCTGGGCATGTTATGCTCACAGAACAAATCCCTGTTTGAGTCATTGCCTGGGCATGTAGGAAGGTAGGTGTGGTTAAGAGAAGGTCAACCATTTCAGCTCCAGGACATCCTTGCAAACTAACTTCCCAACCCCGTGCTCTCTACTACCAAGAAAGACAAGAAGGGGAGCAGGGAAATGGGAGCGCCACCACCCATGGATTCCCTCCAAGCCAGACACCATCCGAACCTGGAAAGGCATTTCTCAGTCCTTCATCTTTGCTGAGTTAACTCCCTCCCCATTTCCACTGTGGCAGTACCTTTAGTAGATCAAATAAGAGTGAGAATTTTATTCCTTATCAGAGAATGAGAGATGGAGGGATGCAAAATTGTGAGGGATGCAGACACATTAGATGCAAACAGGTTTTTTCGACATTTTAAGATGTAGCGGCCCTATGGTGGCACTACAACTCCCAGGAGGCATCAAACTGGTCATGTGACATCAGTGTGTGATGACATCAGTGCGGGTCAAGTGCGCGATTCTGGCTTTTAAAAGGTGGCGTGGGTGATGAAGAGTAAATCCGTTTGATTCACTTTAGAAAAGCCTTGCATGGTTATTTCATTGTGTCCACTGCGATTCCAGTGGCCACAAAGAAACATTTGGATAGGTTCATGGATGGTGGTCATGGAGGGCTATAGTCAGTCAAAAGGACTAGACAAATAATAGTTTGGCACATGCTAGATGGGCCGAAGGGCCTGTTTTTGTGTTGTAGCATTCTATGGTTCTAAGGAAGCTCACTTCTATCTTCTCAAGGGTAAGGTGAGATGGACAATAAATTCTGGCTTTGTCAGTTGCATCCAAATCCAGCAAATTTAATAAATTAGAGACATATCACAGAGCTAGAGAAATGTCTTCTTTTGTTATATTAATACCATGCAGATTATCTTTATAGACATGCAGGTCCGAGTGAAAAACTCTGGGCTCTAATACTGTTTTGTCCCAGCTTCACAATTACCATCTGAAATGACCAAGCCAATGAGTTGGGAACAATCAGTTCTTTGCTGAGACTTACCGACCGGAAACAGTCTTGGTAACAGATTAGTTCTTGTAATTTCCGCCTTACCCTCCCACCCACAGCTCTATCCTGCTGTATAAAGCGCACATCCCCAGATCCTGCATTTCATTTTAATCCTTCTGAGTTTGTCCATTACTAACAAGGCAAGTGTTAATTACAGACAGAGTTAGAAATTTGGATCAGGTTACCCAGTCGATCCAGCTGGCCTGCTATTTCATCAGATTTATTTTTGCAGATTTCAAATTTATTGTCAGAGTACATACATGACATCACATGCAACCCTGAGATTCTTTTTCCTGTAGGCACGGAAGAATTGGTAGTGAAAAAATAAACTGTATACATAGTAAACATGTAAATAAATAAAAGAACTGTAAACAGGTAATGAATGTAAACAAACGAACAATACAGAGAGTGATTCACCATCAATGACTCAAACGACTGAAGCTGAGGAAAACTGATAGGCTTTTACTGGCAATAGAATGAAGGCTGATCGACTGTCCTGAACTGAGGAGGGGCTGGGGGACTGTCACCTTTATTCAGGAGTCTGTGGGAGGGGCCACAGGTACAGTCAGCCAATAGGTGTGCCCAGACAGATAAATATATACATACATTGGTTTACCACATTCTCCACTTGTTTTTAAAAAGAGTCTGGCGGGGTGAAGTGTTGCTGATACAATTACTAATTAAGTCTTTCAGGCGGTTTGGTTTTCCACTGTGTCCCTTGTAGTACTGGCTGTGACTGCAGCGCAGTGATGGAGTCCTGGACAGTCTGGGGTGCCTGTATGCAGTCACCGGTGTTGGGCTGGTGGGTGCCCTGTGACAAGTCTGGTGTGTCATTTGTTGGGGCTGAGGTAATGTGCCAAGGCCCTGGAGCATCATGAGTGGCGAGGAGTGTGGGGTGATACAGTGCTGGGGCCTTTATCAAATCACAGGGGAGTTAGTTAATTTAAGAAAATATTTGTCTAATGTAGTTTGCACTTTTTTAGTCTTTTTTCATCATACATATCTTTATAATATAATTGAGAGACAGTTTTATCCTGGCCACTGACGTCAAAGAGCCATGGGGAGGGTGAGCAGTGGGGAGTCTCAATGAAGAGATTAGCTCTCTGGGGCAGGATTTGGGATGGGGAGATAAATCACCTGGCAGCATACAAAGACCGCCACCTGTGGCCAAGATTGTGTGGTCAGTCCGCTGGCTCAGAGACAGTGGCCGGGCAAATGGGGGGTGGGAGTGGGGTGGGGGGCTTGAAGGGCGGGGAGATGTCCAAGCCGTGAAGCACACCAGGACTCGCTGTGAGGCGGAGGTACAGGAAAGAGGAGTACACCATACAGGGCAAAGTCTTCACCGACACCAATGTCACCAGGGCTGAGTGAAGGGATGGGGTAGGAAACATGTTAAATTATTGCTCCACTGTTGGTAATGCAATATTAATAACATTAAACATTTTTTTGTTATTACTATATTAAAATTATAAACCACGTTATATCAAAACCCACACTATTCAAAACTGTGTTAAACAAGTTATCCCTGTATATATAAGTATTTTGGATGATTTACTCAGTTACAAGATACTGTTCATAAGCCTCACAGCCTGTGAGAAGAAGCTATTTCCTAGCCTGGCAGTTCTAATTTTAATGCTCTTTGTTATGTCTCTGAGTTACTTGGGAGGCTTCTTAAATAACTTAGAGATTTAAGATTCAAATAACAGAAGAGACTTTATTTACTGATGCCCTCCACCACCTCAGGAAACTGTTCACACACACTCACATATATATACCCCCCCCCCCCCCCACAGTGGGGCACTACAGTGAGAAGGGTGTATTCTTATGTGGTTACAAAATAGTTCACATTATCCTGACTATATAACACTCCTGTACCTCCTTCCTGATGGTAGTGGGTGAAAGATCCTGTATGCTGGATGGAAAGGGTCTTCTATAATTCTTTCAGCCTATTTAAGCAACACTCCTGGTAAATATCAATAGAGGAAAGGGAGACCCCAGTGATCTTCTCAGCTATTTTAATAATCCTCTGCATTGACTTCAGTCCGATCCTTTGCAGCTACCGAGCTACACAATGATGTAGCCAGACAGGACACTCTCATTTTTGCTCCTGTAAAAAGTTGTCAAGATGGGGGCCAGTCGCCTTGCCCTTTTCAAGCTCCTGAGGAAGTATTTGCTGTGCCTTCCTGACTGATGAGGAGGTATTGTGGGTCCAGGAGAGGTCAGGTAAGATGAGGTTATTGATGTCATGCAAATGGAAAGTTTGTAGTTTAAACTGGGAATGTATTGTATTCGATTTTATAAATAAATTAATATCTTTGACATTAAAAAAAGCTGTCAGTAACATACATGAGATCGAGACTCCCAGATGGTCTGTGGCTTCCCAGGGATGTCTCTGATTGAGTTCATAGCATTCTGGAGGGGGAGGGGGAGGGGGAGCAGCCAGATGTCATGGTCCACATGGGACCAATCTAAGAGAAAAGTAGGGATGAGGTCTTGAGGTGGGAATATTGGGAGTTAGGACAGAAAAGCAGAGCCTCAAGTGTGGTGATCTCAGGATTGCTGCCTGTGCTACACACCAGAGAGGGTAGGAACAGGGTGTTATGGCAGATGAATGCATGGCTGAAGAGTTGGTGCAAGGGACAAGGGTTCAGATTTTCTGGATCACTGGGATCTCTTCTCAGGAAGAAGGGCAGGCTGCACCTGAACTGGAGGGGGACCAATATCCTGTCAGAGCTGTTGGGAGGGTTTAAAGTAGTTTGGCAGGGGGGTGGAAATCAAAATTAGTGCAGAGATTAGGGTAGAAGGGAACCAGGGTGTTAGAGTTGTAGAGCTCGTCAAAAGAATCAAAGACTTGTTGATCAAAACCAAGGCTTTTATTAGCAAAAGACCGGAGCTCTTCACAGGTGGCCGACCAGTCCGGAATGATCCGACCTGGCTAGGGACACAGCCCTTTAAGGCCCAGACAGAAGGCGTGGCTAAGCTCTCAGCCAATCGCTGTAAGCACAATCTAGATACTGTAACTATATACATTGGTGATAGATCTGTACTATCACAAGGGTTGAGAAAGGAAATTAGAAAAAAGTCAAAAACAATGTGCAGCAAAGAAGACAAAAAGGACAGGCAGGTGAAAAGACAGGATAATTTACAGTACAATGGAAATACAGAGAAATTAGTAACAGATACTGGTCTGAGGGTACTGTACTTAAATGCACGGAGTACAAGGAATAAATTAGATGACCTTGTGGTACAGCTACAGATTGAAAGAGATGACATTGTGCCAGTCACCGAGATACGGGCTTAATGATGGATGTGGATAGGAGCTGAATGTCCAAGGGTAGACAGTGTATAGGAAAAGTAGGCAGGTAGGTAGAGTGGGTGGTATGGCCTTGATATTAACTCATTAGAGAGAAGAGACATACGGTCAGAAGTGGTATAATCCATATTGGTCAAGTTAAGAAATGGCAAGGGTAAAAGGACCCTATTGTCAGTTGTACACAGGCCCCCAAAAGGCAGACGAGAAGTGCAATAGGAGTTACAGCTGGAAATAGAAAAGGTGTGTCAGAAGGAAAATGTCAAAATAATTATGGGTGATTTTAACATGAAAGGGGATTGGGAAGGTTAGGAAAGTACTGGATCTCAGGAGAGAGAGTTTGTAGAGTGCCTACTGAATGGCTTTTTGGAGCAGCTCGTCGATAAGCTCACCAGGAATTGGGTGATGTGTAATGAACCTAAGGTGATTAGGGATTAAAGGTGATGGAACCCTTAGGAAGTCATGATCATAACATGATTGAATTCAGTTTCAAATTTGAAAAGGAGAAGCTGATATCAGGTGTGTCAATATTTCAGTGGAACAAAGGGAATTACGGAGGTTTAAGAGAGGAACTGGGCCAAGTTGACTGGAAACGTAAGCTAGATTGGGGGGGGGGGGGGGGGTGGTGGAAACGGCAGAGCAGAATTGGATGATATTTCTACAGGAAATAAAGAAAGTGCAGAATAGATATATTCCAGGAAAAGTGGCACAAAAATCTGGCTAACAAGAGAGGTTAAAAACTTACAGAAAGAGACAAAGAAGTTCATTTGGAAGGAAAAGATGAATTATGAAAGGAAATTGGCAAATAACACACAAAAGGATATTAAGAGGTTTTTTTTAATATGTGAAGAGTAAAAGAGAGATGGGTAGATATAGGACTGATTGAAAATGATACTGGAGAAATTATAATGGGTAACAAAGAGATGGCAGAGGAACTAAATGAGAATTTTGCATCAGTCTTCACTGAGAAGGACAGTAGTAATATACTTGATAGAGGTCTCAGGATTACTTGAGAAATAGTGCTTAGTAAGATGAATGGAATAAAGATAGATAAGTCTGCTGGATCAGATGTGCTGTACCCATGGGTTCTGAAGGAGGTGGCTTTGGAGATTTTGGAGGCATTAGAATGGATTTTCCAGAAATCAATAGACTCTGGCATGGTTCTGGAGGATTAGAAGGTCACAAATATAGTTCCACTGTTTAAGAAAAGAGGGAAGCAGAAAAAAGGAAATTATAGACCTTTTAGTCTGATGTCAGTAGTTGGAAAGTTTTTGGAGTCGATCCTCAAGGACAAGGTTATGAAATACCTCGAGGTGCATGACATGATAGGTCCAAGCCAGGATGGTTTCATGAAGGGAAGATCTTGCCTGTCCAAACTATTGGAATTTTTTGAGGAAATCTCAAGTAGGATGGACAAGGGAGAGGCTGTGGATGTTGTGTATTTGAATTTTCAAAAGACCTTTGATAAGGTGCTGCATAAGAGGCTGCTTAATAAGATGAGAGTCCATGGAATTACAGGAAAGATTGGGTGGAGCATTGGCTGATAGGCAGAAAGCAAAGGGTGGGAATAAAGGAATCCTGTTTGGGTTGGTTGCCGGTTACTAGTGGTGTTCCGCAGGGTCGGTGTTGGTACTGCTTCTTTTTACAATGTATATTGTTGATTTAGATTATGGAGTAAATGGTTTTGTGGCAAAGTTTGCAGATGACACCAAGATAGGTGGTAGAGTAGGAAGTGTTGAAGAAACTGAAAGTTTGTAAAGAGACCTGGAGAGCTTAAGAGAGCAGGCAAAGAAATGGGAGATGAGATACAATGTTGAGAAATGTGCGGATTACATTTTGGAAGAGGAAATTAACAGGCAGATTATTATTTGGATCTAGAGAAAATTCAAAATTTGGAAGTGCAAAAGGGCTTGTGGGTCCTTGTGCAGGATAACCTAAAGGTTAACCACCAGGTTGGATTGGCAGAAAAGAAAGCGAATATTATGTTTGCATTCGTTTCAAGAGGAATAGTGTACGAGAGTAAAGAGGTGATGACGAGGCTCTATGGGGCACTGCGGAAACCTCATTTGGAGTACCGTGTGCAGTTTTGGGTCCCTTATCTTAGAAAAGATGTAGTGATGTTTGAGAGAGTACAGAGAAGATTTACCAGGACAATAGCTGGAATGAAAGGGCTAACATATGAGGAACGTTTAGTAGCTTTTGGACTGTATTGATTGGAGTATAAAAGAATGAGCGGGGATCTCATAGAAACATTTTGAACGCTGAAAATATTGGACAGAGTAGATGTCAATAAGATGTTTCCCTTGGTGGGTGAGTCTAGGACAAGAGGGCACAGTCTTAGAATTAGAAGGTACCCATTTAAAACAGAGATGAGGAGAAATTTCTTTAGACAAATGGTCATAGATTTGTGGAATTCGCTTCCACATACAGCTGTGGAGGCACGAT
This sequence comes from Narcine bancroftii, assembly GCF_036971445.1. Classification (NCBI taxonomy): domain Eukaryota; kingdom Metazoa; phylum Chordata; class Chondrichthyes; order Torpediniformes; family Narcinidae; genus Narcine; species Narcine bancroftii. The sequence goes on along the minus strand of NC_091474.1, from coordinate 126,436,007 downwards.
CAATGGGGTAGTTTAAGGGGAAGGTTGATAGATATCTAATTAGCCAGGGTATCAAGGGATATGGGGAAAAGGCCAGAAGTTGGAACTAGACGTGAGAACAATTTAGCTCAGGGTGGATTTGCAGAGCAGACTTGACGGGCCAATTGGCGTACTTCTGTTCCTTTATTGTGATTTTACAAAAGGTACTAATTAAAGTGTGATTTCAGCTGAAAGAGGCACTAGGAATAAATTCCAGATTGTTGCAATTTCCTAATAAGTATCAATGACAAATATTAATTGAAAACTAAAGGCTCACCAGCCAGTCAAAATGACAATCGGCTATAAAACATGCCACGGTTCAACAGATATTGATTATGATCGTTGATCCAAGGAGCCCTTCAATGACATGTCTTTGTTGCTGTTCACTTTTGTTCTCAAATTCTAGCTGAACCATGCACATCAACGTTTCCAATCTGGAGAAGATTGCAAATAATCAGTGTCTGAGGTTACGTCTGGTTGGAGTGCACAGCCAAGGTGAACAGAAATGAATCTGTGGGAGTTGCACTCCCTCTCGACTGCAGGAAAGAACTTATCAACAGTTATCAAGTTTTCCTGTATGTGGTCCATTCCTCATGAGTTGTCCCAACGTGACTCACCCAGAAGCATGACTTCCAACTGCATTGGATACTCAATTAATATTGCAAGATGTTTTGGTTTCTAAAAAAAAGAGAACTATTTAAAGGAACCAAGTCAAAGATGACAGTGGCATGGATCGTGATAAACAGCATGGTGGAGAAATTGGGATTTAGACACTATTGTAAAGGCTGGCATGATTAGAGTAGCAGTTAAGGCAACACTATTACAGCGCCAGTGACCCGGGTTCAAATTCACTGCTGTCTGTAAGGAATGCGTGCGTTCTCCTCGTGTCTGTGTGGGTTTTCTACAGATGCTCCGGTTCCAAAAAAATGAACGGGGCTTGTAGGTTAATTAGTGCATTTGAGCAGCATGGGCTCAAGGGCCAGAAGGACCTGTGACTGTGCCGGATCTCTAGATTTAAAAAAAATAATATGGTAGTGTGTGCTGTGAAAGAGCAGTTGAACAGACTGAAGAGACAGGCCGTTAGCTCAAATGTCACAGTAGAATGTTTATATAAACTTTGCGCGCTCGCTTATCAGGCTGGCAGTTGGACCATGTGTACGTCCTGCCGCTTGCATCGCGCTGATGCAAGTGCACACGCCAACTTCCATTTTGGAGCAGAAGAGACGGATGCGTGTTGCCATCTTTGTCGTGCATGCCCCACTGACCACACCTAACAAGCAGGGCCGGTTTGTCACGGCATAGTTGTGTGTCGCTATGTAATCCCCCAGAATGCGCTTTGGAGGCCTACATGTGCGCGGTGGTTGCCGTACTTGGACCGTCCGGGTCTTGTCCAAGTGAGTCGGCTTCAGACGGTCCAATGTGAAAAGTTCCTCTCTGGCCTTGATATCTAAGGCGAAAGTGGAACTTGTTCTGTGGAGCACTTTGTAGGGTCTCTTGTAGGGATGTTGAAAAGGTGCTCAGTGTCCACCCCAGCGTACGAAGACCTAAGCACAAGACATCAAATCACAGGGAACATGAGTTGGGGGGGGGTGGGGCTGACCATGCCAAGAAGATGGTGGGGGGGCCAGGGAACTCAGTTTCTCCCGTAGTTGGATGAGTGTGGCTTCCTTGTCTTGGGCTGGGCCAATGGGAGAGGGAAGGAACTGCCCTGGGACAGTGAGGGGCTGTCCATAAAGCAACTCAGCAGTGAAAGCATGCAAGTCATCTTTGGGGGCTGTCGATTCTCAGGAGCAACCAAGGTAGCTCATCCACCCAGTTCGGACCCTTGAGGCGTGCCATGAGATCTGATTTTATGTGCTGATGGAACCACTCCACCAGGCTGTTAGGCTGCAGGTGATAGGCAGTCGTGTGATGGAGCTCCATTCCCAGGGGTTTGGATAGTTCGGTTCACAAGGTGGACGTAAACTGTGTGCCCCGGTTGGTGGTGATGTGTGAGGGGGCACCAAAACAGGAGACCCAGGTGAACAGGAAGACCCTTCGCAAGTGTCAGCAGTGATGCCAGGAAGTGGGGTCACCTTTGGCCAATGAGTGTACCAGTCTACCATTATGAGGAGGAAGTGGTACCCCCACAAGACGGGCAGTGGGCCAACAACGTCCACATGGACATACTGGAAACAACTTGAGGTAGGCTCTAACTGTTGAATGGGCGCTCGTGTGTGGATCTGCACCTTCGCCATCTGGCAGTCCGGACAAGCCCATGCCCATTCAGTGAACCTTTTGCGAAGGCCATGCCAGATGAAATGGGTGGAAATCATCTGGACCATGGAGTGGATGGAGGGGTGTGACAAACCGTGTATGAGGTCGAAAACCGTTTTCTGCCACTTTGCTGGTACCACTGGCCAGGGGCTGCTTGTGGAGACGTCACAGAGGATGGTGGTGGTACTGTTGGCTAAGGGCAGGTCCTGCAGCTGTAGGTCCGTGACAGCTGTGCGGAAGCAGTTCATCTCCGGATCTGACTGTTGGGCTTGGGCTAAATTGTAGAAGTAGACACCCTGCAATAGTGAGCACATGGCTGGCACAGCCCTCCAGGAAATAATGGAAATGGCGGACGGTGAGGTAGAGGGTGAACAGTTCCTTGTCGAAAGCACTGTTCTGATGTTCTGGTGGCCCAAGGTGTCGGCTGAAGAATGCAAGCATCTTCCAGGTGTCGTCCACCAATTGTTCGAGGACCGCGCTCACTGCTATACTGGATGCATCGATTGTGAGTGCCGTGGGTACATCCATCTGTGGATGTACGAGCATGATGGAACACACCAGGGCTTCCTTAGTAGCGGTGAAAGTGGCCAAGGAGTCATCAGTCCAATGGAGGTCCTTGGTGGAGGTGGTCAACAGATCGAAAAGGGGGCGCTTGATGGCAACAGCATTGGGGATGAATCTGTTGTAAAAGTTGTCCATCCCCATGAACTCCTGCAGGCCTTTGAGTGTGTCCAGCCTTGGAAATTGGCCTTGTCTGGGAGGGGTATCTCTGTCTTTAGTGATGCAGTGTCCCAGGAAATCGATCTACTTGCAGTCGAACTCACTCTTCGCGGGGTTGATCGTGAGCCAAAATTGGGCCAGGTGAGTGAAAAATTGTCAGAGGTGGACCACGAGTACCTCTGGTGTGCTGCTTGCAACGAGGATGTTGTCCAGGTAAATGAAAAAGAATGGAAGGTCATGCCCCACCGCATTCATCAGCTGGAACATCTGCATGGCGTTCTTCAGGCTGAACAGCATCCTGAGGAACTCAAAGAGGCCGAATGGGTTGATAATGGCTGTCTTCTGCGCTTCATCTGGGTGCACTGGTATTTGATGATATCCCTGGATCAGGTCGACATTGGAGAAGACTGTGCGCCGTTGATGTTCTCTGTGAAGTCCTGGATGTGGGGCACTGGGTAGCGGTCAGGGACTGTAGTCTCATTTAAATGGCAGTAGTCTCCACATGGTTGCCAGCTGCCATTGGCCTTGGGTACCATATGGAGGGGGAAAGACCACAGGCTGTCAAATCTGAGGACGATGCCCAACTCCTCCATGCGCATGAACTCTTCTTTGACCAATTTGAGCTTGTCCGTTGCCAGCCTGTGAGCTCGCAAGTGAATGGCGGGGCCATTACTCACAATGTGGAGCTGGACACCATGTGGTGGTGGCTGTTTTGAGGAGAACTGTGGACGAAGGATGGCAGGGAAGTTGGTGAGCAGGCAAGTGTAACAGTTGTCTGCAGTCTCCACTGCGGCCAGGTGGGTGGCTGGTTCATTTGACGTACCGAGGGGAACAGTTTGAAACATCTCAGTGTGGACCAGATGCTTGCCGTGTTGGTCCACCAGTAATGAGTGCGCCCAGAGGAAATCTGCGCCCAGGAAGGGCTTGTCCACTGCCGCCAAGGTGAACTGTCACTGAAATCCATTTCCCTGAAATGCAGGGGTATGCGTTTGTGGCTGAATGTTGTAACAGTGAAGTTATTGGCTGCACGTATGGTGGGGCCGCGTGGTCTCATGCGCATCTCCAGAGAAGTAGGTGGACAGTGCTTATCTCGGATCCTGTGTCGACAAGGAATCTGCAACTCGAGATGCCATCCCATACATGAAGTAGGGTGTTCTGTTGGACAGCACGCCACGGCCATTTCCCTGAAATGAACAGGGTTGACGACATTTGTGTGCTCCAGCTCCCCAACGCTGGTGGTAGAAGCACAGGCATTGGTCCATGGGGGCCTGGCTCTGTCTGCTGTTATGGCGCTCTGCTGGGGAACTGGGCTTACGGACAGACGTGCTGTGGTGTGGTCACTCGTTGGACCGCTTCAGGATTTTCACGTTTAGTGTGGTAGAGGACGTCGACTTTTGCTGCGACCTTGCGCGGGTTGCTGAAGTCGGCACCGACAAGCAGGAGCCTAATGTCTTCCGGCATCTGCTCTAAAAAGGCCTGTTCAAACAGGAGGCAGAGCTTATGACCCTCTGCCAACGCGAGCATTTCATCCATTAACGAGGAAGGCATTTTGTCCCCCAGACCGTCTGAGTGTAGGAGTCTGGCCACCCTCGCATCAGGAGAGGCCATAGGTGCTTATAAGGAGGTTCCTTAATGCTACATATTTACCTCCTCCAGCAGAGCTTGAGTTAGGTCATCTATGTGGGCAGCGGTCTCCTGGCTGAGTGAACTAACGACATAGAAGTACTTCATGGAATCGGAAGTGATTTGCTTGATTTGGAACTGGGCCTCCGCTTGGCCAAACCAAGTGCAGGGCCGGTTAGTCCAGAAGGTCAGCAGCTTCAACGCTACGGCACCTAGTGCTGCTGGGTACATTTGGCTGAGTCTTCAGCGCGTGGAGACTTGTCAGGGTCACCACTGTAGTGTGTGTTGTGAAAGAGCAGTTGAACAGACTGGAGACGAAGGCTGTGTCACAGCAGAATGTTTAAACTTTGCGCACTCACTTATCAGGCAGGCCCACAGTCGGACCATGCGCATGTCCCACCGCTTGTGTCACGCTGACACGAGTGCACACTCCAACTTTCATTCTGGACTGGAAGAGATGGATGCGCATTGCCATCTTTGTCGCAAATGCCCCACTGACCGAGCATAACAAGTGGAGCTGGTTCGTCACAGCATAGTTGTGCGTCGCTACAAGATGACAAATTAAATTGTCATCTAGATTTACAGATTGTATTCTTATTCTCATGAAAATGAGGACAATGTGGGGGGACGCTGGACAAAGTGGTGACCCTGCCTTACGGAAGACAAAAGTTAAAGAATTTCAGGTAAGTTACATTCTAAATGTAGTATTACATGACAATAATGGAACCTTTACCTTTAACCTTTACAATTTTAAAGGGGAAAATGACAAAAACAAGTGCAAGTGTAAAAATCTACAGAAGGCTTAAGAGTTAATAGCAGGTCAACAGCAAATGCACGTACTTTGTCAAAGTGTAAAACACATGGATGCAAACAACAAAAGGAATTGATAAATTGTTGCTCAGAGAAAACAGGAACTTTTGCGTGTGTCCACAGAATCAAGGTGCACATGTTGAATGAGTTCTTGGTAATTACAGTTCATGGTTATTATGTCATTCTTTTCCCTGTTCTGTGTTAAGGTATTTTCCTGAACATTCAGAGAGCAGGCTGGTAAAAAGTAAAGAGCCATTATCCTTAAACAGGTAAAAACTTATCTGAACTTTGAATACATTTGTCATCGATTTAACCAGCCCAGAAATGACATTAAAAAATTATCTTGGCAAGGAACGAGCTGCAGATTCCCTTGGAGAGGTACATCTCCTATTGCAATCTCATTGCTGGATTTAAATCATGGAACTCTCCCCTCAACGGCATTGCGAGAGTACCTTCAGTCGTTCATGCAGATGGCTCGCCGCCACCTCCTCAAGATTAGTTAAGGATGGACAATAAATGCTGGCTTTGCCAGTGATGCCCAGAATCCAAGAGGTAAATACAGTAAGTGGGGGAAACAAAAATTGGCCTGTGTAACTCAAATTTAAATCACGCAGGGTAAAACTTGAGCTCAGCAGGTCACACAGCATCTGGAAGAAGGAAAAGGGAAGCAACTTTTTGGGTTTGGGGCCTTTTTCAGGAATCAGAAAAATCAGGTAAATGACTGAAAAGATGGGGGGATGTCAGGGAAGAGGGGGGAGTTTCGTTACTGGTTTTCCCAAATTCCTGCGGAAGGGCCCAGGCCTGGAACGTTGGTTACCTTTTTACTTCCTGTGGACACTTTTCTTGTTTAACAGGATAACTCTCGAGTTGCATAATTCAAGAACCACAGAGTAAAGACGACAAGAGCGAAGGACTGCCGAAGTCCATTTTAGGACTGACAGGATCTAGTTGCCGATCTAATGAAATGCTGACTCTGTCTCCACACGTGCAGATTGACAGCCTGAACATTTTCATCAATTTCTGATTGAGATATATTTTCATGTCAATACCTGAGGTGATGTCATAAACTTAGCTGTGATGTAAACCTATGTTGCCAGGCTACAGTAGATATCATGTATCTGAAGTGTCCAGTGTCTCCTGGGGTTATTTAACTGGAACCCAGCATGGACCCCATTCTTACAGCATGCTGCATTTATATGCAAGATCTACAACTAGCTATTCCTCATTCCTTTCCACCTGCTGCACATTACTCAAGGCATCTTCCCAGCAAGAATAGGAGGCAATCATTTTAACCACAGCTGATGAATGATGGTCAATAGCAAAGAGAAGAAGTTGCCGAATTATGTTGGGGCCAACACGCATCCTTGTTTGACTCCACTACGAATAGTGAAGGGTTGTGATGAGCTGCCATCATACTGAAGAGTAGCCCTCATGTTGTCATGCAATGACTTGGTGATACCATAGAGTTTCAGGGTTCAGCCAATCTTAGGGAGAATCTGAAAGAGACCATCGCTGCTAACAAGGTTGAATGCCTTGATCAAGTCGATGAAAGAGACAGAGGGGTTTCTCTTGTTCCCTGCACTTCTGGAGTTGAGGGAGTGAGAAAATTCATCAATAGTTGGCATCCCTGCATGGAAAGGCATCTACATGCACACCATGAGTTCACATACTTGGGATCAACCATTAGCAACACTCTCTCCCTTGATGCTGAAATCAATAGGCAAATTGGCAGAGCAGCATCGAAATTTGCTCAACTCTCCTCGCAGGTCTGGGAGAATCAGAAACTCACTACAAAGACCAAGACTGCTGTGTACAATGCAGGTCGCGAGACTTGGACCACCTACTCCAAGATGGAAAGGAACTCAACAGTTTTCACCTGTACAGCCTTCGCTGCATCCTCGGCATCACCTGGAGAGATAAAGTCCCAAATTCTGAGATCCTCTCCTGAGCTGGACTTCCCACAATGTTCACGCTTTTAAGACAATGGAGATTGCACTGGTTGGGCCACATCTGTCGCATGAAGGATGGTAGGTAACCAAGGGACTTCCCCTACTGAAAACTAGCAAAGGCAAGAGGAAATGTAGGTAGACCCCAGGTTTGCTTCAAGGACCTCTGCAAGCGCGGTATGAAAGCCTTAAAAATCAACAGAGTGCTGGGAGAATACAGCAGATGACAGCAGCAAATGGCAAGGTATTTCTCATCAACACCTAGAGCAAGGTGTAAGAGTGAGCTTGAGTCAGTTTCAGGAGCGGAGAAGTAAGCAAAGAGCACAGCGGACAACAATTCAGTGATGCCCTATATTTGCAGCAACTGTGGCAGAGCCTGCCATCTCAGATCGGTGTCTATAGCCACAGTTGATATTGCTAAACAAACCAGTGTCGACCAAAGGCTCAATATCCATGGTTGATCATGACCAACGGTGGCCAAGAGAGGATGATCATCTTCTGGATAGTTGTCCAGTGCTTTTGGAATTTGTGTCTAGTGTCTTCAAAATACAGAGGCAGAAGGCAAACTATACAGACATGGATCAAGATGTGCTTGACCTTCATCTAGGTCTGGCAGGAGACAGAAGAACAAAAGCTGTTTGAATAAACTGACTGAGTCTTGTGTTGCTGCAGTCTTTCTACCCTCCTGCAAATGCAACCTGTGCATTTAAGTAGCACCTGTAAAATAGAAAAATGTCCTTCAGTTCTTCAAAGCAGTTCCCAAAGAAAATTTGGCCTCAATTCATGAGGGGGATATTTAGGAGGGCAAGGGGCTTTGTCAAAGAGGTTTAAAGGAGCAACTTAAAAGAAGGAAAGAGTAGAAGAGAATTCTTGAGGCCCAGGCAGCTGATGTTGTAATGGAGTAACTACTTAGGGGCATTTTCACAGTACACAAGAGCATGCAAAAAATGTTAGCCACCAGTAATTTGGAGAAAGGTTTATAATTATTTGGATGGGAAAATGTAGTGAGCAATTACAAAATTACAATAATTTTTAAAGGGGTGCTAAAAATGTATGTTCTGGGGTGTAAATATACACATTATTAAAATAGCAGGACAAGTTTAAAAGATTCTTCAGGAAAATTCCACGAGATTCACAGCTTTGTTGGTCAAAGCAAGAGTACTAAAGGAAGGAATTTCATCCCCCGAGTAGACCTTGCTCGAGCATTGTTCAATTTTGTGTAGTCAGGAGTATCGGGGAAAGTCAGAGGAGATTTACTGTGGGCTTCAGGTATGTGGAGGCAGCAGCAATGCTGAATGTTCTGAGAGCAGGAAAGAGGAGGAGGAGATGAATGAAAGGAGTGAAACTGCTTCCAGCTGAGTTGGTAACCAGAGGAAGTGCACGGACTGGAGAAGCTGCCTCGAAGGGGCTCAACACAAAACGTCAGCTCTCCATTTCCCTCCATCGATGTTTCCTGATGGAGAAGAGTACCACACAGGAACAGACCCTTCAGCCCACATACTGTGCCGAATATGATGCCTAAGTCAAAGTAAAAATTGGCTGCTTGCTCATGATATGTATCCTTCTATTCCCTTCATATTCATACATCTGCCTGGAATCCTATTAAACAGTACTGTTGGTAAAACATAGGATTCTGTTGACACCGTGGTTAAGTGAAAAAACAAATGCTGGAAAAACTCAGCAGGTCAAACAGTGCCTTTATTTAGCAAAGGTGAAGATACATCACCAACGTTTCGGGCTTGAGCCCTTCATCAAGGTACTATTGTATCTACTTCCACTGCTATCATGGCAGCCTGTTCCAGGCAACCACCACTCTCTCTGTAAAAAAAGGAGCCCTGCACATTTCACTTAACCTCTCCCTCCCCCCTCGCCTTAAACGTGCGTGTGACATTTCTACCCTGGGAGAAAGATTCTGTCTACCCCGAGAATGACTCTCATAATTTTATAGACCTCAACCAGGTCTTCCATCACCCCCTGACACTCCAGATAAAGCAACCAAAATTTCTCCACCTCCCCCCATAACCTGTACCCTTCAAACTAGGTAACACCCTGGTAAAACATTTCTGTGCTCTTTGGATGTGAAATTTCAATGTCAATAAAAATATTGCAAAAGAAAGAAAAATTACATCCATAAGATAGCCCATTTAGCCGACTGAAAACAGAATATAGAACAATTACAGCACAGTACAGGCCCTTCAGCCCACCATGTTGGGCTGACCTATGTAAACCATCTAATCCTTCCCTACTTTACACCCATAACCCTTTATTTTTCTTCCATCCATATGCCTATCTAAGAGTCTTGAATGTCGCTATTGTACCAGCCCCCACCACCACCCCTGGCAATGCATTCCAGGAACCCACCACACTCCATTAAAAAAAAACCTGCATCTGAAGTCTCCTCTAAACTTTTCTCCACTGACGTTAAGCAGATGCCCTCTGTTATTTCCTAGAGTCACCCTGGGATAATGGTGCTGACTGTCAACCCTGTCTATGCTCCTTATAATCTTATCTACCCAAGTCGCCTCTCATCCTTCCTTGCTCCAAAGAGAAAAGCCCCAAGCTCAGTCAACTTTCCTTCTTAAGACAAAACCTTTGAAAAATATTCCACAATCTCTCAGTGTATTAGTTTGTTATTGAGGGAGAGTGTTCGTGGGGAGGTGATGAAGGACAAATGATCAAATGTTGAGATTTGTGGAAGGAATGGAGACTCAGGAATCAGTTTTCATTGATTCAAAGAATCCCCTCAATACAACTAGTGATGCAAAATATTAATCATTTAAATACATTTAGAATTCTGCAACTTCTCCAGGCAAGTTCTGCTAACACTGCTGTGGTGCACTGTTAGACAGAATCAGACGCACACAAGGTAAAGACTGAACAACAGGCTTTAATCCACAAAAACCTCCACAGAGCCAGGCTGGCTGTGGCTGCAGCAACTCAGTGTGAGGCCTCGGGAAGCCGGCGCAGGCTTATATCCCGGAGGGTGATTGACACCTGACCGAGTGGGGCTTGATCCCTTCAGACCGACTGATTGACAGACAGCCAGGTGTTGTCCTGTCCCCTTACACTCCTGCAGGTACAGAGATTGCCCCCTGCAGTAGGCTGGTGGTGTACCACCACAACTGCATAGTAAATGGAAACATGCAAGAAGTAGCAAAAAGAGAGCTGTAGAAAAGAAAGTTCCAAGTCTTCATTTCAAAGCACTTGGAAAGACTACAATTAAATATCAGCTAGAGAAAGTGAGAATTGTGGAAATTTTCCAAGTGTGGAAAGGTTATTTGGCCCATCATATTCATGCTTGTTGAAAAAAGGGTTAATTGCATTTGCTTAATCTTGATTCTTTGCCTTGTTGGTTATCTTTGGCTTGGCTTCGCAGACGAAGATTTATGGAGGGGATAAATGTCCACGTCAGCTGCAGGCTCGTTTGTGGCTGACAAGTCCGATGCGGGACAGGCAGACACGGTTGCAGCGGTTGCAGGGGATAATTGGTTGGTTGGGGTTGGGTGTTGGGTTTTTCCTCCTTTGCCTTTTGTCAGTGAGGTGGGCTCTGCGGTCTTCTTCAAAGGAGGTTGCTGCCCGCCGAACTGAGAGGCGCCAAGATGTACGGTTTGAGGCGATATCAGCCCACTGGCGGTGGTCAATGTGGCAGGTACCAAGAGATTTCTTTAGGCAGTCCTTGTACCTCTTCTTTGGTGCACCTCTGTCACGGTGGCCAGTGGCGAGCTCGCCATATAACACGATCTTGGGAAGGCGATGGTCCTGCATTCTGAAGACGTGACCCACCCAGCGCAGCTGGATCTTCATCAGCGTGGACTCGATGCTGTCGGCTTCTGCCATCTCGAGTACTTCGATGTTAGGGATGAAGGCACTCCAATGAATGTTGAGGATGGAGCGGAGACAACGCTGGTGGAATCGTCTAGGAGCCGTAGGTGATGCCGGTAGAGGACCCATGATTCGGAGCCGAACAGGAGTGTGGATATGACAACGGCTCTGTATACACTTATCTTTGTGAGGTTTTTCAGTTGGTTGTTTTTCCAGACTCTTTTGTGTAGTCTTCCAAAGGCGCTATTTGCCTTGGCGAGTCTGTTGTCTATCTCGTTGTCGATCCTTGCATCTGATGAAATGGTGCAGCCGAGATAGGTAAACTGGTTGACCGTTTTGAGTTTTGTGTGCCCGATGGAGATCTGGGGGGGGCTGGTAGTCAAGGTGGGGAGCTGGCTGATGGAGGACCTCCATTTTTTTCAGGCTGACTTCCAGGCCAAACATTTTGGCAGTTTCCGCAAAACAGGACGTCAAGGGCTAAAGAGCTGGCTCTGAATGGGCAACTAAAGCAGCATCGTCTGCAAAGAGTAGTTCACGGACAAGTTTCTCTTGTGTCTTGGTGTGAGCTTGCAGGCGCCTCAGATTGAAGAGACTGCCATCTGTGCGGTACCGGATGTAAACAGCGTCTTCATTGTTGAGGTCTTTCATGGCTTGGTTCAGCATCATGCTGAAGAAGATTGAAAAGAGGGTTGGTGCGAGAACACAGCCTTGCTTCACGCCATTGTTAATGGAGAAGGGTTCAGAGACCTCATTGCTGTATCTGACCCGACCTTGTTGGTTTTCGTGCAGTTGGATAACCATGTTGAGGAACTTTGGGAGGCATCCGATGCGCTCTAGTATTTGCCAAAGCCCTTTCCTGCTCACGGTGTCGAAGGCTTTGGTGAGGTCAACAAAGGTGATGTAGAGTCCTTTGTTTTGTTCTCTGCACTTTTCTTGGAGCTGTATGAAGGCAAAGACCATGTCAGTAGTTCCTCTGTTTGCGCGAAAGCTGCACTGTGATTCCGGGAGAATATTCTCGGCGACACTAGGTATTATTCTATTTAGTAGAATCCTAGCGAAGATTTTGCCTGCAATGGAGAGCAGTGTGATTCCCCTGTAGTTTGAGCAGTCTGATTTCTCGCCTTTGTTTTTGTATAGGGTGATGATGGTGGCATCACGAAGGTCCTGAGGCAGTTTTCCTTGGTCCCAACAAAGCTTGAAAAACTCATGCAGTTTGGCATGCAGAGTTTTGCCGCCAGCCTTCCAGACCTCTGGGGGGATTCCATCCATACCTGCTGCTTTGCCACTTTTCAGTTGTTCGATTGCCTTATATGTCTCATCCAGGGTGAGGCCCTCATCCAGCTCTAGCCTTAGGGGCTGTTGAGGGAGCTGGAGCAGGGCGGAATCTTGGACTGAGCGGTTGGCACTGAAAAGAGATTGGAAGTGTTCTGACCATCGGTTGAGGATGGAGATCTTGTCGCTGAGGAGGACTTTACCGTCTGAGCTGCGCAGCGGGCTTTGGACTTGGGGTGAGGGGCCGTACACAGCCTTTAGAGCCTCGTAGAAACCCCTGAAGTCGCCAATGTCTGCGCTGAGCTGGGTTCGCTTGGCGAGGCTAGTCCACCACTCATTTTGGATCTCCCGGAGTTTGCGCTGAAGATTGCTGCATGCGCGACGGAAGGCTTGTTTCTTCTCTGGACAGGATGGCTTTGTAAGGTAAGCCTGGTGGGCAGCTCGCTTCTTTGCCAGCAGCTCCTGGATTTCCTGGCTGTTATCGTCAAACCAGTCCTTGTTTTTCCTGGAGGAGAAGCCCAGTACCTCTTCAGTGGATTGCAGTATGGTAGTCTTCAGCTGATCCCAGAGGGTTTCAGGGGACAAGTCCGTGAGGCGGATTGCATCGTCGAGCTACAAGGAGAACTGACCTGGGTATTTTTTAATGTGATGTGGATTTCTGCGTTCGCTATTCCTTCAGACAGTGAGTGGCAGCCTTGTCTTGCTTCTTGACTTTAAAACAAAAATCCCCTCCAAACCTTCTGTCAATTCCTTTATATCTATGATCTCCAATTACTGATATTTCAGCTGAAGAGAATAGATTCATCCCAATTAGGGTCTCAGCATAATGCTTTTCACAACACCAGTTACATCCGGCACCATCTGTAAGGGGTTTGTATGTTCTCTCTGTGCCTGTATGGGTTTCCTCTGGGTGCTCTAATTTCCAGAAGCGTATGTGGCCTATTGGTTAATTGGTGTATTTGGGCGGCATGGGCTTGTGGGCTGGAAGGACCTGTACCGTGCTGAACGTCTAAAAAAAAAGTAAAATAGGATGTGGGATTAAAAAGATTGAAAAAGTGACAACAAATATATGGAATTACAGGCTCATGGATCCATTTCACAGATGGTACAGCTGAAAATGTCATCAAAGGGTAATGGATAATCAGGAAGCAACTCAAAGTCAGACATGGTTAACATTTCCAGAACAGAGGTACAGACTTAGTGGGTCTTTAGGGAATAACAGGTATGGACCCACCATAAAGAAAAAAATATAAATAAATGTTCAATATATGTATATCTATAGAAACAAGCCATGGTTACAACCTGATCTGAGATGCACACGCAACGATTCAACTTGTACCATGCATCATGAAAGCATATTGTGCTGCCACATGAAATAATGTGGTAAATATTAACCATGAATAGTCGACAGTATGGAGGCAGAAGTTGCTTACTCCTTAAGTGGACTTTCCTTTCTGATTTAGTGTAGATACAGGTTCAAGTGGGACATATATCTGGAAGACTTCCTGATATTGTGATGACTATTTCTCAAGCTACCAAAAGTGTGGAGGGCAGCAATTGATGCCACTAACACTTTGGTTGTGTGTTCCTGGGGATTGGTGAGGCTCCAAAAACCCTATGTGGCATTTAAACCTTGGTCAAACGATTGAGGCATTCACCCCGATCATTTGCTACTGCATGCGCTGGCACTCAGAGACTTTACTTGCCAGAAGATTGGCAAATAGGTGAAGGCACCCATTTGCCAATCTCTCCAATCTCTCTCATTGTTCAGATTTATTGTCAGAGGGCATACCTGTACATGACAGCACATTTTCTGTCTCCTATTGCACCCAAATCTGGTGCAGTAGAAGATGGCAAAGCTCCACTCCCAGATGGTAATTGTCTTCTACGCCCAATTTGACCACGAGAATAAGGAAGAACCACCACTCTGCATCACCATGTCTCCTGATGATCCTCTCCGCTCCGTATCAGAGGATGACATGTCGGCTACCTGCAGGAGAGTGAATCTGAGGAAGGCATCCAGTCCAGATGGAGTACCTAGCTGAGAATTAAAAATCTGTGCTGATCAACCTATCACTGATATCTTCCACGTCTCACCCTGGCAGGGCATGGTACCATCTGCTTCAATCATACCCAAGAAGAATGTGGTAACTTACCTAAATGACTATCGACCAGTGGCACTCACTGATGAAGTGTTTCGAAAGGCTGGTGATGAAACATATCAGCTCCTGTCTAAGCGGTAACATGGATCTGTTCCAATTCACCTATCATAGTAACAGGTTTATGGAGGATGCCATCTCACTAGCTCCACACAAAGGCCTGAAACACCTGGAAGGCAAAAATGCACATATTAGGATGCTCCCTATCGACTACAGTTCGACATTTAACACCATCATCCTCTCAAAATTGATCAGCAAACTCCAAGACCTGGTACTCAACACTCTACTGTGTAATTGGATCCTGAATTTCCTCACCTCCAGACCACAATCAGTATGAACATCATCTCCAAAATCTCCATCAGTACCAGAGCATCACAGGGCTGCATTCCTAGCCCTCTGCTCTACTTGCCATACACCTATGGCTTGGTACAATGACGACACCATCTACAAATTCGTTGACAATACCACGGTAGTGGGTTGTATAAAAAGGAGTGATGAGTCAGCATACAGGAGGGGGATTGAAAATTTGATCAAATGGTGCACCAACAACCTCACACTCAATGCCTCCAAATCCAAAGAGCTGATTGTTGTCTTCAGGAAGGGAAAACCAGAGGTGTGTGATCCAGTGATCATTGGGGGATCAGAGGTGGAGAGGGTGAGCACATTTACTTCTTGGGAGTCACTATCTCAGAGGATCTTTCCTGGACCAAACACTCTGATGGCATCATGAAGAAAGCACGTCAGCGCTTCTACTTCCTCAGGAGTTTGCAGAGGTTTGGCATAACATCGGAAAACCTGGCAAATTTCTATATATGAGTGGTGGAATGTGTGCTGACCAGCTGCATCATGGTCTAGTATGGGGACATCAATACTCCCGAGCATAAAGCCCTGCAAAAGGTAGTGGACACAGCCCAGGACATTACAGGCAAAACCCTCCACACCATTGAGTACATCTACAGGGAACTCTGCCATTGGAGAGCAGCAGCAATCATCAAGGATCCACTCCACCGAGTGCACACTCTATTCTCGCTACTGCCATCAGGAAAGGGGTAGAGGTTCCACAAGACTCCACCAGGTTCAGGAACAGCTGCAAACTCCTCAACAACAAACTCAATCAGGGACTCATTTCAGGACTCTTCCTTGTGCACTTTGTTGATTAAAAAAAAATTCTCTCTGTATCGCACAGTCAGATTGTTTATATTGCTTTATTTGCGTACATGTGTACATTGAACAGTATATTTTGCACTGCTAATTAATGGTAATTCTGCCTCACCCACAGGAAAAAGAATCTCAGGGTTGTATGTGATGTGACTCTGACAATAAATCTAAATCTGAATCTGAATAGAACCCTGAGATTTTTTTTCCTGTGGGCCAGGCAGAATTTCTATTTATTAGTAGTGTAAAATACTCTACAGAAGAAAAGAGACATTATAAAAGAAAAATGTAAATAAATTGATTGTGCAATACAGAAAATAAATTGTCAATAATAAATAATGCACAAGGTAGAGTCCTTAAATGAGTCCCTGATTGAATTTGTCGTGGAGGAGTCTGATGGTGGAGGGTAGCAGCTGTTCCTGAACCTGGTGGTGGGAGTCTTGTGGCACCTTTTCTGATGGCAGCAGCGAGAACAGAGCGTGTGCTGGGTGGTGCGGATCCTTGATGGTTGCTGCAGCTCTCCGACGGCAGTGTTCCCTGCAGATTTTCTTGATGGTAGGGAGAGATTTTCCTGTGATGTACTTACCTATTGCAGGGCTTTCTGCTCAGAGGAATTGGTGCCCACATACCAGGCCATGATGCAGTCAAACAGCACATTTTTCACTACACATCTGTAGAAATTTGACAAGGTTTTCAATGTCATATTAAACATCTACAAACTCCAAATCAAATAGAGATGCTGATGTGCTTTCTTCACAATGATGTTCATGTGTTGGCTACAGGAATGTTCCTCCAAGATAGCAACTCCCAGGAATTGAAATTTGTTCACCTCTCCACCTCTGACTCCCCAATGATTAGAGTATCATACACCTCTGGTTTTCCCTTTCTAAGTCCACAATGAGCTCCTTGGTTTTGAGTGCGAGATTGTTGTTGGTACACCATTCAGCCAAGCCTCCGATCTCCCTCCTCTATGCTGACTCATTACCCCTTTTTATACTACTTTTTTTCTCAAAAAATTTGTAGATGGTGTTCTTGTCAGACCGTGTCACATAGTCATAGGGACCAAGAGCACAGACCTGTGGTGTTCTGGTAATGATGGAGATTGTGAAGGAGATGTTCTTGACAATTCACGTTGACTGGGGACTGGAGGTGAGAAAATCTAAGATCCAATTACACAGTGGGTTTTGAGGCCCGGGCCTTGGAGTTTGTCGATCAGTTTTGAGGGGATGACAGTTTTAAAGGCCAAACTGCAGATCCACCTGAGTCTGCACTGCTGAGCTCTGCACTCCACAGAGTTCAATGCTCCAGCATCAAAATAAAGTCATCAGCACCATTGGCGTGAATCTGAGAACAGGGACTGCAGAGAGCCAGGAGGCACATCTGCGTTGTTCCAGGACCACATCCTCAGCTGTCTCAGCCCCAAGTATCTGGGCTATGGCCTGTTCTGCTCCAGTGCCATCCCCAGTATCTGTTCATCCCCAAGCTCATCAATCAGTCAGCTCAGAAACAGGCTGTTCTGCCCACCAAGCCCATGCTGACTATCGAACCATCTTTTCTATGCCCATCTAAAAACATTTGGTCTACAGCCTTCAATTTCTAGGCAACTCGTGTGCTCATCCTGATGCTTTTTAAACATTAAGAGAATATGTTCACCCCCTCCCCCCCTTCCTGGGAGATCCAGATTGTAACCATTCTCCAGGTGAAAATAAATTCTGCAGAGAAGCACAAAAACTGCTGACCCTCGAATCTTGAGGAGAAACTGGAAGGACTCAATGGGTCAGGCAGAGAGAGAAATAATCAAAACTAAAACACAAAAATCTGCAGACACTGTGGTTGAAGTAAAAACACAAGGCTGGAGAAACTCAGCAGGGCAAGCAGCGTCCTTTATATAGCAAAGGTAAAAATACATCACCAACGTTTCAGGCTAGAGCCCTTCATCATGGTGTGGAAAAATGTCGGCAGGCGTCAGAACAAAAGAGTGGGGGAAGGTCTGGTCACAAAAGCGAGAACAGCAGGGATTACTGACGGGGAACAGTGAGAGAGAATCTCACAGAACTCCCTTCAGAGAGCAATGGAGAACTTCTTCAGGGCAGGCATTCCTTGAAGAGATTTCACGGAGTTGAGCAGTGGTCAGAAGTAAAACACAATAATCTGCAGACACCGTAACAATACCCAATGCTGGGGAAGCTCAGCTGGTCAAACAGTGTCCTTTATGTAGCAAAGGTAAAAATACATAACCGGCTAGAGCCCTTATCAACATGTTAAGTTGGGACCTTTTATCAAGAACAATAATTTTTCCTCTGATCTTCTCTTCCTCCTGACTTTGAACTTGCACCCTCTGGTCCTAGCTTCTTACTACCTACCAGATCCAGAGAGATTGGGCTCAGACCTCGGCTACCCCAAAGCCTCATTGCTAGTGGCTAGACCAGGCCAAGTGTTTCCTTGCTCCACCTCAAGCTTGTCTGGGCTTGGTCCCAAGACTTCAGGCGGCTGGTTTTGGTTTGTCTATTGTCCCCAATGTCTGACCCTCAAGATCCTGGCTGTCTGGAGATCAATCGCAACCTTCAAGTATCAGTGCGAGCAAACAAGGTAGCACTGGCAGATGGAGTTGAACGTTCCCCTTCCCGGCACCCATTTATTTTCTAGCAACCTATTTGACCTCAAACCTTTGGACTGAAACCTGCGATGAGCAGCGAGCTGTCTGAGGCTCAGCAATGTGGGACATTTATTTCAGTGCGCTCCCAGCTGCAACCTCATTGATCACATGGTCCTGCACAGACAAGGGCCTTTCTGATCACAAGGAGCCTGCTCTGCACCTGGGCGCTGCTCCCCAGCTGCTAATGACGTCATGGCCGGCCACATTACTGGATATTGTACGAGTGTTTTAACAGTGACGACTTTGTAATCTAAGCAGTAGAATTAATTGCTTAAGATCCCACACTTCAGTTTTTGCTCGAGTATGAAAGCACATTCATCTTAATTTTTTTTTTAAGCGAAACATCAGTGGTCAGGCAGCGAGAATCATTTGGGTGAAATGCAAAAGTCACGAATGTAGCTAATACACAAAAATGCTGAAGTAACTCGGCAGGTTCTGCAGTGTCCATAGGGAGCAATGATATATAACCACTGTTTTCTCTCTGATCCCTTCATTTGACATTTTTTTTTAAACCCAGATTTCATGTGCTTTATTTAAATATGGATGTTGCTAATCTGAAACTGATTTGTGGGAGACAAACTGAA
This sequence comes from Narcine bancroftii, assembly GCF_036971445.1. Classification (NCBI taxonomy): domain Eukaryota; kingdom Metazoa; phylum Chordata; class Chondrichthyes; order Torpediniformes; family Narcinidae; genus Narcine; species Narcine bancroftii. The sequence goes on along the minus strand of NC_091474.1, from coordinate 126,416,986 downwards.
AAAATGCAATACTATCCCTGACCTTTAGTAACTTGATGGAAGGTGTTGGCTTTGCCTCTCAAGTCAAGTCAAATTTATTATCATCCAATGAAACAGCGTTCTCCGGTCCTCGGTGCAAAACCACGCAGACACACAACCAGACATAACACACATACAGTACATGTGCATGGCAGGTATATCTACACAAATCAATAACTAATTCTAAGCTTCAAACCAGTCAATAAGTGGTGAACGAGGAAGCCTGCAGATGCTGGGGTCTAGTGCGGTACGCAAGAGTGCTGGACAAACTCAGCGGGTCTCGCAGCACCCAGAGGAAGTCGATGATTTGAGCCTGAACCCTTCCTCAGGAATGCCAAAAAACAGGTAGTTGCCTGAATGTAAAGGTGGGGGGAGGTGGAGAGGAGGAATGAATTCTGTCAAGGAAGCTGTTTTTGTGATTCACATTCTGCAGCTGAAGGAGAAATGATCGCATAGAACCAGCCAATGAAGCAGAGTTTGTAAAGGGTAATATCCTAGGACAAGCAGGGTAGTAATATTGCTTCACGAAAACCTCCAAAAATGTAGGCAGTGGCAAACGGTGCAGCATAGTCACACAGCATGGAAACTGCACCAATCCCCTGCCATCCACTCAGCTCCTGTCCACCCCTCATTCTGATTTATTATCCTCACACTCCCATCTGCCACGCACTGGATTCCATCCATACAAAGCCCTGGACTCTGGGATTTGGTCACCTGGGCAAAACATTCTGCCAGTGACACTGGGAAAGTGACGAGGGCAACCATCTCATTACATTTCTACTCAGCCCCAAAGCAGGAAGAAGATCCCACCCCTTCTTCTTCACAGTGCATCACCAGGGAAACTCAAACCCTGCTAAGCAGTCTCGTCAGCTAGATTTAATCCTTCTCCTGTGCAGCCAGGATGCACCATCCTTAAAAGGCCCTTGTTGGCTTCAAGAGCTGCCTATTATCCAACCATTGAATGTTGAAGCTAATGCAGCCCTATGTGCTGATCAGCACACGATTCAAATATTACAAGACGCAAGTCAACATCCAGCACACAGTGTTTTTTGAATCACTTCCATCAGGAAGGAGGTACAGGAGCGTCAAAATCAGCATTGCCAGGTTGGGAAATAGCTTTTTACTGTAGAAATTGAGATTGATGAACAGAATCCTGTGACCTTGAGCTCCATAAATAAAATGAGTATATTATTCCAAAATATTTATCTATATTTTACAATATATCTATATGTGATTGCTGTAGGCAGTGTATTGTGTGTATATGGGAGCTCCATTTTAGTTCATTTCTCAAAGGTGGTTTATTCAGTGATTATTAGAAACCACATTAATACAATATCACAGTACTTCTTTTGCACACTATTTACGTTCAAATTATAACGTGGTCATCGCCATCCAGAACACACTATGGTGCCCACTGGTCCTGGAATTACCCTATCGTACCATGTGCTCCTGCTCCAGGAAAACATGAGCGGAACTCCGGAAGGTGGGCAGGCAGACAGCCTGGGCTGATCCCTTGACTGCCTGCTGTCTGCACCCAGGGTTGGCCAACCTGGTCAGGCCCAGGAGCAAATCAACCAGGAGATCCTCTGAGTGACTCACCATCCTCCTCACCGGGCATCCGAAGATCAGGGCAGGAGTTTGAAATGGAGCCAGAATTGAGGAGCGGACCCTTCATCTATTCAAATGGAAGCTGCAAACTCCACACCATCTCCCACCGTGATCCAGAAAAACGCGGTTTTGCCTGGTTCTATGTGTACAATCAGATGAAAATAAACTTGAACATCAGCTAGAATATGCAGTGTACACTCCATCCCGTCTGTCCATTGTCAGACAGAGCTGGAGTTTCTCAGATACAATGCAAATCAAAGCCATCGTTCACTAACCAAGTAACTGCTGTGGCAGAGAAAACTCACTGTGAAGTAGGCCTGCAGTCAACACTGAGCAAGTGACATCTGGTTTCCTCCAGCTGCTTTAAAGTGAACAAGAGCTGAGTCATTGACAAATTGGCCACAAGGCACAGGACTTAGCAAATGGCAAAATAATCACGCTAAAATTGGAATCCTCTTGAATTCCATCTTAACCTTGACCAGAAGTAATAAAAGTGGATATTCTGATTTCATGTAATTGTACCAAAAGAATGCATCCCATGTAACATAAATCATGTAACATGGGTCTCTCACACACACTGCTGGTGACAGACATGATGGTTATCAATCATCATGGAAATGAGGACTTTGAATGCATAAGTTTGAAGGTGACCCAGTAATGGGCTACAGTGCTGATGGGGGTGGGGCTGTGTCTGGGCGAGGTGGTAATGGGGTGAAGGTGTTGAGGGGGTGATGTGGTGGGGGGGGAGGTGTGAAACATTGCTGGGGTGGGGTGGGGAGGTGAAAGAGGGCTGTCAGGAGACAGGGCGCTGGTGTCCACAAGTCTCAGCAGCAGGTCTGGGCAACACGGGGAGAGCCGGGAATACGTATATTCAAAATATAACACGGAGCTTACTACATGCAAAGTGAGACAACAAGCAAATGAAAATTAAAGCTATGATCATTGAAGGGAGAAGAGAACTCACAAAGGGAAATCTTCAGAGGCCGTGCCACAAGTTCTTGATCATATTATGGGCCTCATAAATAAACATGTTTCATCATGTGATTAAGGCTGCCCTCTCACTGTCTTCTAAACATTTCAGAATGCCTGTCCCTACCACCATATTTTTTTTAATGTTAGCAGTACAGCATGGTAAAAGGCCCGACTGTGAAACCTCTGCAACCCAATCAACCTACCAACCCCTATGTTTTGAAGAATGGGAGGAAACCAGAGCACCTGGGAAAGCCCAGAACAAATAAATTCCTCACAGAAGATGTCCGATTTGAACCCAGGCCACTCACACTGCAATAACATTGTGCTAATCACAATGCGAACTGTACCGCCCATGGAAAGGAGATCCTGGAACGGCGTCAGTTAAAAATGCCAGATCTGGGCTTAACATAATAGGGTTTAAAATGACAAGGGAAAGGGTGAGAGCTGAGATTAGAATTCGGGTGAGGTGCTCGAAGTCAGCTTGCCACGGACAATGAAACATCCAAACTTGCTGCTGTTGTATTTCTTAATTTAATTTTTCTTAAAATTTAGACATCGATCTCAGTAACATGCCCTTCTGGGCCATGAGCACGTGCCACCCAAATACCTGCGAGTATTTCCTACATTTTCATCCAGTGAAGTTGTTCAGTCCTGGTTACTAACTCATCACCAATAGTTGCATTAACCCATTTCCACAGTAGATCATTCAAAAGGACTAGAAAAGAAAATCAGATTTGTTTGCACTTGTGGTGATAGGGTTGTGTGTACTGGCTGGCCCGCCCTCCTGGTGACATCCTGTCCTCGACTCCTCCCTGGTCTCCCCCATGTGACCCAGGCCATAAAGGTCGAGTCTCCTCTCCCTCTCCTCACTTTCCCTAGCCTGGACCCGGGCCAGCAGTCTCTTATATAATAAAGCCTATTGTTCCCCTCAGTCTTTTTCTCTGTGATTATTGGGGCAACTGGTAGTGCCCAACAATTTATTATACAAGAATCTGAAGGTCTCCGGTAATGGAGAAGTTGCTGTGCCCTGAACGGCTAGAGGTAGACCCCCAAGTCCCGGGTGCATCAGTACTCTTCGAATAGTAGGTGAACTGTTTTAATAATTTCCTCGATGCCGCTACTGAGCTGGTCAACTCCAACAAAAAGAAGTTGAAGATCCCTCAGGCACGAGTCGGCAAGAGGGCCTTCTTGGCCATCCAAAGCAGCGCGACCTACGACGAGGCGATGGCTGAGCTGCGGGTGCTGTACAAGCCAAAAGTGAACGAAGTCTACTCCCGTTACCTGCTGGCATCCCAAAAACAACAACCTGGTGAGTCCGCTAAAGAGTTCGTCCAATCCTTGGTCACACTGGGAAAAGACTGTTTGGGGAACCCCAGGGCCACGATATCGTTGACCCAGTGCATAGAGGATCTGATCCGCAGTGGAAAATAAGTTTATACTATGGGATGCAATGAAAGCATTCATTAGAGGGCAAATAATAAGTTATGTAACCAAGATGAAGAAGGACTATAATCAGGAAACAGAGCAGTTGGAAAGGGAAATAGTAAATATAGAAAAAGAATTAGCAATGAAGGAAGATACAACTAAAAGAAGAGAATTAGCGGATAAAAAAATAAAATATGAAGCACTACAAACATATAAGGTGGAGAAGAATATAATGAAGTCAAAACAGAAATATTATGAACTAGGTGAAAAAATGCACAAAATCCTAGCATGGCAGCTTAAGACAGAACAAGCTAAGAAAATGGTATTGGCATCAAGGAAAAAAGACAAACAAATTACATATAATCCAAAAGAAATTAAGGAAAACTTTAGAGAGTTCTATGAACAATTATACTGAACTGAAAACGAAGGGAAAGAAGGGAAAATAGATGAATTTCTGACTAAAATTGAACTACCAAAACTACAAATAGAGGAACAAAATAATTTAACAGAGCCATTTGGAATAGTAGAAATACAAGAGATAATAAAAAAATTACCAAATAATAAGACACCAGGAGAGGATGGATTCCCAATAGAATTCTACAAAACATTTAAAGACTTATTAATTCCGCCCCTCCTGGAAGTAATCAACCAGATTGATAAAACACAAAGCTTACCAGATTCATGTAAAACAGCAATAATTACAGTAATACTAAAGCAAGGGAAAGATCCACTCTCACCAGCATCATATAGACCAATATCTTTACTTAACACAGATTATAAGATAATAGCTAAACTATTAGCAAACAGATTAGCAGAGTATGTACCGAAAATGGTAAATTTAGACCAAACTGGATTTATCAAAAAAAGACGCACAACAGACAATATTTGTAAATTTATTAACTTAATTCATGCAGTAGAAGGGAATAAAGCACCTACAGTAGCAGTTGCTTTAGACGCAGAGAAGGCCTTTGACAGAGTAGAATGGAATTATTTGTTCAAAGTATTGCAAAAATTCAGTTTACCGGAGAAGTATATTAATTGGATTAAAGCATTATATAAGGGACCGTTAGCGAAAGTGACAGTAAATGGACATGTATCAAAACAATTTAACTTAAGCAGGTCAACACGGCAGGGATGCCCACTATCACCTTTATTGTTTGCGTTAGCTATAGAACCACTAGCAGAATTGATAAGAACAGATGATTAAAGACCACTGCTTTAATCATCCCTCATTGACTCGTCATGTGCACGGTTTCAGACGCTAAAGGAAATGGGCCAATGACAATGACAATGAAAGAGTTTATCCAAAACTATTATTAAACATTTATTTTAATAAGAAAAAGTTTAACATTACATATGTTGAAAGAAGAGAAAACATGCAGATGTTGTTGAAAATTTTCAATAAATATTTAGTTCGGCCCTCGACTTAGTCCAAGTTTTTAATTTTGGCCCTCCGTGAATTTGAGTTTGACACCCCTGATCTGTGCCATCTCAGAGTCACGAGGCTATACTACTTTGTTAAGACTCGGAACCTCCCGTATTCCATGACAAGACGATGCCAGATCTGCGCCGAGTGTAAGCCACAGTTCTACCGGCCAGAAAAGACACACCTCATTAAGGCCACATGCCTCTTTGAATGACTCATTGTCAATTTCAAGGGCCCCCTCCAACGTCAAATAGGAACGTCTACTTCCTGAAGGTGGTGGACGAATTCTCCAGGTTCCCTTTTGCTATCCCCTGCCCAGATATGACCTCGGCCACGGTTATTAAGGTGCTGTGCAGCATCTTCACCCTGTTCGGGTACCCCGACTATATTCATAGTGAATGGGGGACCTTGTTCATGAGTGAGGAGCTGAGACAGTACTTCCTGGCCAGAGGCATAGCCACCAGCAGGACCACCAGCTATAACCCCAGGGGTAATGGGCAGGTGGAATGGGAGAACGGCACTGTCTTGAAGGCAGTGCTTCTGGCCCTCAGGTCCAAAAACATGCCAGTGTCCCGCTCACAAAACGTTCTGCCCAAGGCTCTCCACGCTATCTGGTCGTTGCTATGCACCGCTACTAACACCACCCCACATGAATGCCTCTTTGCTTTCCCTAGGAGATCGGCGAATGGTTCATCCATCCCTCCCTGGCTGGCAACCCCAGAGTCGGTTCTGCTTCAGAAGCACGTCAGAGGTCATAAGACAGACCCACTGGTTGAAGCGGTGCACCTCATACATGCCAACCCCCAATACGCATTTGTGAAGTACCCAGATGGCCACAAGGACACTGTGCCGATATGAGACCTGGCGAGGGCCGGAGACCCGAAACTGTCTTGCTGGCCACTGACCACGCCACGGATCCGATCTTGCTGCACCAGAGCACAACCCTGGAGTCCGAGCCACCTGCCTCGCCAACAGATGTCCAGGAATCTACCCCCTGTGAGGCAGCGGACCCCCCCATTGCCCCCAGAGTCCCCTGCCAGCACCCCGCCCCCAATAGTTTCTGCCATGGACGCTCCCCCAATGGCCCCCTCTCCGGAGGAGCGCCACATGGACACGCCAGCCCCTCGGCAGTCCGGCAGACAGAGGAGGTCGCCCGTGCGACTAAACCTCTAGTCAGAGGGAGCGTCCATTTTTCGTCAACCTTTATTGTTATCATTATTGTTGTTTGCTACCCCTGGTTCTATTTTAAAAAGAGGGGGTGAATGTGGTGATACGGTTGTGTGTACTGGCTGGCCTGCCCTCCTAGTGACATCCTGTCCTTGACTCCTCTCTGGTCTCCCCCATGTGACCCAGGCCATAAAGGTCGAGCCCTCTCTCCCTCTCCTCATTTTCCCTAGCCTGGACCCGGGCCAGCAGTCTCTTGTATAATAAAAACTATTGTTCCCCTCAGTCTTTGTCTCCGTAATTATTGGGGTAACTGGTAGCACCCAACAGCACTGAATAGCCTAGCTTAATTACAAGATCAAAGTTGATTTGAGAAGCACAAAATCATATTCCACACACCTCACATGTCTGATTCTGCAAGTAAGCTGTAACCTTAAAAGGCTATCTGTTTTAGATTTATTACTGCAGATCAAATTTCTTGTAAATTTATATCTATTTTCTTTGTTTTTGGAGAATACGTATGAAACATGATACCAAGGACACAGACTGCAATATAAGTAACTGATATAAACTCTGCAATTTACAAAAATCAATTACACTTTTCCTAAGAGTACTTGGAATCCACAAGGACAACAAGTTGCCATATGCAAACACCCAGAAAGGCATTATATTATCATTAAAAACGTAGCTTTTAATAGGAAAAGCACCAAAGAGCTTAGCAGTATTATAAATAAAGCAAGGCACCTCTTTGTCTATATTGGCTACATTGTACAACAAAGAGCTGATGTATAAATTCATGCTGATGTACAAATACATGCAAGAACAATGATTCAGCAAAAGAAGTATCACTGTCCACAAAAAAAAAGGAAACCATATTCAGCAAAGAATCCATATCCGGTTCAGACCAGTGCCTAATCGCAGAACATTAGAGCACAGTACAGGTCCTCGATGTTGCGCCTACCTACCTATTCCTACCAAAAAAATGAAACCCTTCCCCCCTCATAACCCTCTACTTAACTTTTGTCCACATGACTGTCTTAGAATTTTTTAAATGCACCTAATGTTTCAGCCTCCTCCATCATCCCTGGCTAGGTATTCCAGGCACCCACAATTCTGTGTAAAAGAATTTACCCCTGATGTCTCCCCTAAACTTCCCTCCCTTCTTTTCTTCTTTGGCTTGGCTTCATGGACAAAGATTTATGGGAGGGGGGTATGTCCTCATCTGCTGCAGGCTCGTTGGTGACTGACAAGTCCGATGCGGGACAGGCAGGCATGGTTGCAGCGGTTGCAAGGGAAAATTGGTGGGTTGGGGTTGGGTGTTGGGTTTTTCCTCCTTTGTCTTTTGTCAGTGAGGTGGGCTCTGTGGTCTTCTTCAAAGGAGGTTGCTGCCCGCCGAACTGTGAGGCGCCAAGATGCATGGTTGGAGGCAAGATCAGCCCACTGGCGGTGGTCAATGTGGCAGGCACCAAGAGATTTCTTTAAACAGTCCTTGTACCTCTTCTTTGGTGCACCTCTGTCTCGGTAGCCAGTGGTGAGCTTGCCATAGAACATGATCTTGGGATGGCGATGGTCCTCCATTCTGGAGACGTGACCCACCCAGCGCAGTTGGGTCTTCAGCAGCATGGATTCGATGCTTGTGGACTCTGCCAGCTCGAGTACTTCGATGTTGGTGATGAAGTCATTGAGGATGGAGCGGAGACAGCGCTGATGGAAGCGTTCTAGGAGCCGTAGGTGATGCCGGTAGAGGACCCATGATTCGGAGTTGAACAGGACCGTGGGTATGACAACGGCTCTGTACACGCTGATCTTTGTGTGTTTCTTCAGGTGGTTGTTTTTCCATACTCTTTTGTGTAGTCTTCCAAAGGGTAAAAAGGTTGAGAAAAAATGGTCTATGGCCATGTGAACTATCCCACTGATCGCTGCTGTCCCCCTCCCTCCTTTCTCCACCTATCAGCTCTGGCCTTTGCCTTCCCTCCGGTTTGAATGCCTGCTGACACTCTTCCATCCCTCGATGAAGGGATCAAGCCCGAAACTTATCTTTACCTTTGCTACATGAAGGACACTCCAGCATTTTGTGTTTTTTTTAAGCCACAGCACCTAGTCTTCCAAATGTATTGGAGGGTGACCCCCATTCCTGAATCCCCTGGGGGATGAACCAAACTCGAGACAGCTTCATTTATTTGTCCATCTACCCATCTACCAATTGTGCCTTCCTATAATAGTCATCTCGACCTTCCCAATGTATTCAGAATGGTTTCTGTATCTTCCATTGACAGGTCCACCTTGCTGATTCCCACTTCACAGATGGATTTCCACACATCACGAGATGAAGCAAAGGAACCAGACGACCTGGTTTACTCTTCCATGCCACCTCAGCCTTATTTTGTAAGACCCTGAAGCACTGTTGGTTCAACACTTCCACAAATCCCGGCCCGGTGCCCCCGGCTGTTCCTGCCTCGGTTTCCCTGGCCCCGCCTCTTGAATTTGGCCTCTCCCTTGCACTTTACTCTTTCTTGTACTCACTTTTTTGTTGTTTTACCCTCAAATTTCTTCCTTTCCTTTTCCAGCGCTGAGTTCGTGCTTTCATCAACCCACGTCATTCCTTTGGTTGTCCTTCTTTCACCCCTGACATCCTTTTTTTTAAAATATTGTGGATCCCGGCCTCCAGCGTGTGGAGTTTTTATCCTCGTCGCCACTGCTGGTCGCTCAAGACACAATGGAGCTGTAATTCATTTGAAGGTAGCGCCAAAATCCCTGCAGAACCTGACTCGGCATACGCATTCCCATAACACTCCCCGCCCCAACCTGCTCTGCCCCTCCCCACCCCTCTCCCTAACCCCCATCCCCCTCCCCACCCACCCCTCTCCCCACCCCTCTCCCCCCCCCTACCCCCCTCCCCACACCTCCCTTTAACCCCTATCCCTCTCCTTAATCCCCATCCCCCTCCCCAGCCCCCTCTCCCTAACCCACATCCCCCTCCCCACCCTCTCCCCCTCCCCACCCCTCTCCCTAACCCCATCTCCCTCCCCTATCCCCCATCCCCCTCCCTCTCCCAAACCCCCTCTCCCCACCCCTCTTCCTAACCCCCATCCACCTCCCCACCCCTCCCCTAACCCCCATACCTCTCCCCAACCCCCCTCTCCCCACCCCTCTTCCTAACCCCATCCCCCTCCCCACCCCTCCCCCTAACCCCCACCCCTCCCCCTAACCCCATTCCTCTTCCTAACCCCATCCCCCTCCCCACCCCTCCCCCTAACCCCCACCCCTCCCCCTATCCCCATTCCACTCCCTAACCCCATCCCCCTCCCCACCCCTCTCCCTAACCCCCACCCTTCTCCCTAACCTCCACCCCCCTCCCCACCCTTCTCCTGCTTCCGTAAAATCCCTCCAGTGTTTTATATGCGGCCGCTGCTAATCCCCACTAGTTTATTTTGCTTTTTTTTTTACAGAGGTGCCAGAGCGGCGCTCCCATTGCACCCCTGAGTATCGGTAGTATTAAGTCTGGTGCGACTGGGTTGTACTGAATTGTGTGATGAAGGATACCTGCCTGTGTTGTTTCCGTTGTGATCCCCTTACGTGTGTTTCAATAAGGATTATTTCTGTACTCAGCCTGTGTTTAGACCCTCTATTCTTTGAACCCACCGAACTTTTCCCTTTCGACACAGCACCTGTAATTTATTTTTATCTATATTTATTTTGAATTGCTATGTATACATGTCATTTGTGGGTAAGATGTTGTGAGTGTCAGCATACTGCACTATGATCTGGAGATGTGCTGTTTCTTTGGGTTGTATATGTACGATCAGATGGCAATAAACTTGAGATACCCAGGAGGAAATCTGTCATACAAAAACAGGCAGCTGTTAATCCATGGTGATTCTGTGACGTAGGTGCAGACAATATTGCCAGCTGGAAGCCTAAAATGACATTGAATCCTGGGGGAAATCAATCTGCTGGTTTGACACCAATGTCTTTAAATAAGGCAGACTATATAGAGTTATGGAAAAGATGGTAGAGTAAAGGAGCCTTGGTTGCCAAGAGAGGTGGGACAACTAGTTAAGAGGAAGAAGGAAACACACACGATTAAACAAAAGTCAGGAAGAGCTTTGAAACAGGAAAGTCTGCAGACAATATCCCATTTTACACTTGCGTCCCGCTAAATTGGCTGTTCACTGTCCCAGGATAGGCTTTTCACACTTGACCTCTCCTAACTGGGACCCTGAACGCTTTCACACTTGCAAGGAGCCATCCCCGGGGTTAGGACTGTACTACCTTCTGCCGGTGATGTGATGGCCTGCCCTAAATCCTGATCAGTGTATTAGGATCTTATATATGAACAAAATTAATCATGCCTAATTATAACATAATTAAGCTTTTGTACAGCACAGTTTGAGCCCTTCAGCCTCTGTTATTGTTGTCCCAACCTATATAAACCTTTATAAGGGACCGTGAGAAAGTGCGAACAATAAATAGCAACAGTGGACAATTTTTAAACAGGGTGGGAACGTTGGTCGCGCACAATTTATAGAGTGTGGGAAAGTTGGTAGTTTTTTCCCACAGTCTTTAAAAATTGTCCGTTGTTTCTATTTATTTCCTCTCTCTCTCCTGCTGTGACTTTCCCACAGCAAAGTTCATAGCTTAATTTTAATCTTTTCTTCCTTCACATTACTGCACTCATACAAAAAAAAACTTGGGTCATTTCAATCCCACAATGCAATTACCTGTTCCACACTTGAATGTTTGAAATACCAGCATCTGCAGGCGACGGTGGGAATTGTACTAGGGGTCAAGGCCAACAATCCCCGGAATGAGGTGACGTCATCTGACACCGGCCAGTGTTGAGCTGATTTTGCTTTCACACTAGATCCTTTAAAGGCTGATTGGCCATTAATTCCTGGGACCACTTGCAAGTGTGAAAGGGGCTTATGTGATTGTAGTGCAATGCACAGGAGTTGGGTAGAAACGCAGTGTCAATAGGAAGCGGGACGCTATAAACAACATTTCAGGCCTGAGCCTGTCAAGGTATGAGCAAAATAACAGACAGGTGCCTAAATTAAATGGTTGGGGCAGGAAAGCAGAGGAGGAAGGAAGGGGCAGTGGGAGGAGCACAGACCAAAAGGCAAGAGGTCATAATATGGGTGGGAGGTCAGAAGAGAAAAAAAAGATAGGGAGAGAGGGGTAGTGCTTTGAATGGAGATCGAAGGGGGAGGACGCTAAGGGAAAGGAGACAGAGAGACAGCGGAGGGGTCTAATTAAAAAATAATGGCTCAAGAAAATTGTATGGTAGCCAGGGAGGAATTTAGGAGAGCTAGAAAGGGGCAGGAGGAGACCGTGACAAGGAACACCTTAATCTATATATGTTACCTGTAGTGATGCTTTCTGACCCAATAAATGGGTTTGATATGAAGTTCAAAGGTTAAGATCCTTCTCTTGCAGAATAACGACACAAAGTGGTGATCAGGAAATTAAAGAATGTTAGAACAATACAAACTAAAAAGTTGGCATATAAATGTCATGAAAATATAAATTAACGAATGATAAGGTATTGAATATATAGAACCAATGAGAATCAGGATTAATTCTTGTATGATCTGTCAGGGTCAATTGTGGATGAGCAAGATACAGAGAAATTATAAAATGTTTTGCAAACATGACCCTAAAAGCAAAAAAAAAGGTTATTTTTATTGATTGGGAAGGATTAAGCTGCAACAGTGATGAAAGATTAGTGTCATCAAATGGTGACAGATACACAGACACACACGCACCCTCTTCCTCGCTTCCTCTCCCCTTGGATATAATCTGGGCCGTTGAGTGTCTTTGCATATTTGGCAGTCGGGAACTTTCTTCTTTTATTCCTAAATGGCAACCAGAGTTTCCTGGAGCATAAAGAAATAAAGATAATCAGTTTCAATTACAGTGTCTCCAGACAGTTTTAACAATAGTCATACAGTGAGAGTTACAGAGGTACAGCTTAGAAACAGGTCCCTCTGCTCACCGAGTCCCCCTCCCCCATCAACCGCCCATTTTCATGACACTTTTTAAAATTTTTTTCCCATTTTATCAACTCTTCCCAGGCTCTAACACTCACCTGTGCACCAGGGCCAATTTACCATGGCCCATTGGCCTGCCAACTGCCCACCCTGCCCCCTGGTCTTTGGGAGGCGAGAGGAAACTCTTATGGTCACAGGAGGTACAGGGACAGTATCAGTGGTCATGATTGTACCCAGGTGCCTGGCACTGCAAGGTAACATCTCTACCAGCTGCACCAATGGGCCAATTTGGTCCAAGCAGTTGTTTTTATTGAGGGCCATTTAAGAAATTGGTTAGTATAAGGTTGGCACCAGCAACCCTGGATTGGATCTAGTGCTGTAAGGAGTTTATACGTTCTCCCCATATCAGGTGGTTTTTCTCCGGGAGCTCCAGTTACCTTCCACCTTCCAAAGTCATACAGGGATAGTTGGTTAATTGGTCACACAGGTGTATTGGACAGCGTAGGCTTGTGGGCCAGAAGGGTCTGTTACAATGCTATATCTCTGAAAAAAATTGAACCCTGAAAATCTGGACAAGAAATGGGGAAAAATCCTTTGCTATATATAAAATTTTCAACAAACTCACGATATCCCAAAGCATTATGCTGCCTGATATTACACTAGGTGAAGTTTTTACAATGTTTCCCTATCCCTTACCTTTATACTGTTGGATTATTCATTCCCCTTACAATTTCACCCTTGAGAAGCTGTAATTACCTTCACATATTCACTTAAGGAAAAATACAATGGCTTCTCAAAAACTGAAATCAGTTGCTGAAAACCAGAGATAAGAAAATACTCAGCAGGTCAAGCAGTAACAATGGAGCTGGAAGTGGAGCTAAAGGCCGAACACTTTCATTAGAATGCAAAGTCAAGACATGAAAAACCAATTTCATTACTTAATGCTCCATGATTCAGCTGGTCACTAAGTTTGCACAAAAGGTTACAGATGATTAACCTTCATGATAAAGATTAATAGTGTTTAGGCAGAACAAGTCACCTTACAAGGGTTCTAGTTTGATGCAGTCTGCAATTCTGAAAAAAAGTATCGATGGGTGTTGTAGATAAAACTTTGATTGTGCCCTTGGAGCAATTTCAATGTTAAATGCAAACTTGATAAATTTGTCTGTCAGTCCTCATGCCCTCAGAAAGAACTGCAATATGTTGTACTGTGACAGAGTATTTTGAGGTGGCTTGGGAGGAATTGTTAGAGCAGGTTGCCCACACACATTTTAAAACACAGAATTTGCAGGACATTTGCAGAGTGCTTTTTGCAAAAGAGCAACAAAGTATCAGCATACAGCTGGCCTGGGAGAGCATGTGATTTTTGCAGGCAGAGACCGAGACAAAAACACGTCCAGCATGCCCAAGTGCGGAGTTAAGGGTGCGAATGTTGGGGAGGGCCTTGATAAAATAGTTGTTACAAAGGAAGTAGTGATGGAGAAACTAATGAGACTAAAGCCAGACAAATCACCTGGTCCTGATGATATGCATCCAAGGGTTCTGAAGGAAATGGCAAAAGTTATAGTTGATGCATTGGTGATCATATACCAAAATTCCTTGGATTCTGGGCAGGTCCCGGCAGACTGGAAGACAGCAAATGTCACGCCACTTTTTAATGAAGGGATGTAGGCAGAAGACTGGAAATTATCGGCCAATTAGCTTGAGGTCTGTGGTTGGAAAAATGCTTGAAGCCGTCATTAAAGATGAAATAGTGAAACTTTTGGAACATAAGGGTTCAATCAGGCAGACGCGCCATGGTTTTAGAAAGGGAAGATCTTGTTTGACAAACTTGTTAGGATTCTTTGAGGATATAATGGGTGCGGTGGATAGAGGGGAACAGGTTGATGTTGTATATTTGGATTTCCAGAAAGCGTTTGTTAAGGTGCCGCACAAGAGACTTATCAGTAAGTTACAGGATAGTGGAGTCCGGGGAAGTATATTGGCCTGGATTGAAAATTGGTTGTCTGACAGGAGGCAGAGAGTCGGGATAAATGGGAGTTTTTCAGGTTGGCAGAGAGTGGTAAGTGGGGTGCTGCAGGGGTCAGTGTTAGGCCCACAACTGTTCATCATTTACATTTATGACTTGGAGGAGGGGACAAAATGTGATGTAGCCAAGTTTGCAGATGACACCTGTCACATTTGTGGCCCGAAATGTGAAGTTAATAAAACATTAAACACAAGTTTATCAGGTAAACTTCTTAGTGTCTTTTTATTCTCCGGTTTCCTTTGTTCTCCTGCTTGTGTTCTTATCTCTCTCATACCACGTGACTTCCGGTATATCTCATACATGTTCATTATCATGACATCCCTCCTTTAATCAGAAATAAACTTTACCTTCATTTACCAATATCCCTCGGAAACCTACAAACATCGTAACTAATGGTAATACTATAACTCAACTACATAAAATTTACTTCCTACAGCACTCATACATGCACTTTATGATATAAGATTAAATACTGTCCCAAAGTTCTTATTAAAACTATGGCACAAAGTCTTCGTATCGTTTGGGCACTTTCCGGTTTCGTTTCGGCCTGCCTGCGATATTGTCGTCGCTTCTCGGTTGTTCACTCTCGGCGTCAGAAATACTGCTCGCCACGGCTTCGGGTGTTTCTGGCGCTCTAGTCACTTCATCAGGAGTGCTGGTAACTGCCTCTGGAACATCATCAGGTCTCTCAGTTTCAGCATCTCGTATTGGCCTTTCAACCTCTTCGCTCGATGTATCTCTGGACTGGTACCTTTTTACACCTGATACATTTCTCTTATACAGGACTCCAGTCGGAGACTTGACTGTCACCATACTGCCACTTCTGGATACGACAGTCTAGGGTTGATGGTAATAAGGTGTGTCTAGCTTACCACCAGTTTCATGCCTCACTAGAACATTATCTCCTGGCATGATGTCTGAGTACTTGGCTCCATGTTTCGAATCTGTGTACAGCTTTGCTGCACCTTTCTTTTCAGCATCGTGGTCCCTCATCTCCTGGTCGTCTCGGATTTCCTTTATTTCTGGCATTTTTGTGCGGATTTTTCTCCCAAAAAATGCTTCTGCAGGACTTTTTCCAGTGGTTGCATGAGGCGTTGCTCGATAGACAGCCACATAAGATAGCAATGCTTCTCGCCAATTTTGTCCTGCGTGTGCAATCCTCAATCGTTTTTCAATGGACTGATTTTGTCTCTCTACTTCTCCGTTGGCTTGCGGCCATTTCGGAGTTACTTTATGATGGTGGATACCTGTGGTTCTCATGTATTCCGCAAATGTCTCTGAAATGAATTGTGGACCATTGTCAGAGTATAATGTAGCAGGTAATCCATATCTTGCGAATATCTCTGCTAACGCTTGTATTGTTTTTTCATTGGTTGTGGACTTCAACACCACGTACTCATAGTATCTGCTGTAGTAATCTATCACTACCATAATTGATTCACCCGTCAGTAAAGGTCCAAGAAAATCAACAGCTACGTCGATCCATGGTCTTGTCGGAAGTCGCGTACTCCGGATCGGTTCTGGCGGATTACTCCTACTTATGATTTGACATCTGTGACAAGTTTTAACAAATTTCTCTGCGTCTTTATCACAACTTGGCCATCATACCTTGGTCCTGAGGTTTTGCTTGGTACCAACAATGCCTAGGTGTCCTTCATGCACTAAGGATACGATCTTCGGTCTCAATCTTTGCGGTATCACCAATCTGCAACCTCTTAATACACACTGTCCGATGCAACAAAGTTCGTCTCTAATGGGAATGTAAGCCTTGTGAGTACACTCGTCCCATTGTCCACTCTGTATGCATTCTCTTACTTCCATGAGTTCTGGATCACGTTCGGATTCTCTCTCGACTTCCTTCGTAGTCACAGCTTTCGGTGTCGCCTGAATAGCTACAAAGCGTACAAAGCTCTCTGTTTCTGTTCACAATTCTGACTTGGATTGTGGACGTCCATCCTTCACCAATCTGGACAGCGGATCAGCAATGTTTGCTTTCCCTGCAATGTGGATTACTTTATATTTGTAGGGTTGTAGTCTGAGTACCCATCTCTCTATTCTGGCACATGGTTTGGATCTAGGTGCATAGATCACCTCTAATGGCTTATGATCTGTGATGAGTTCAAATTCAATGCCGTATAAATATGCATGGAACCTCTCACAGGCCCATACAAGTCCGAGTGCTTCTTTCTCTGTCTGAGAGTATCTTCTTTCCACATCAGATAACGATCTGCTGGCATAGGCAATGATTCTTGGTCCTCCATCATGCATCTGGACCAACACGGCTCCTAAACCAACTTGGCTGGCATCCGCTATGACTTTGGTTGATGCCGCCGGATCGTAATATCCAAGAGTTTTTGCATCAGTCAGGCTTTGCTTCAGCGCTGTGAACGCTTTCTTCTGCTCAGATCCAAAATGAAATGGTACACCTTTCCTGGTTAGTTTCTTTATGGTTCTGCCACTGTAGCGAAATTAGGAATGAACTTTGCACAAAAATTGACCAATCCCAGGAAACTCCTCACCTCTGTTGCATTCTGAGGTGCACATGCCTCTTCAATAGCTTTCACCTTGGCCTCTGCAGGGTTTAGTCCTTTCCTTGTAAGTCTGTGTCCCATGAAGTCCATTTCTGACACTGGCACTTGTTTCCATTCACGGTAAGGCCTGCCTCCTGTAGTCTAGATAGTACACGCCTCAACCGTTTGTCATGCTCTTCCTTCGTTGGTGCATGGACTATGATGTCGTCAGAAATGTTGGCAACTCCAGGAATGCCTTGAATCACTCGATGGATTTCATACTGGTAGATCTCCGAAGCTGCATTAATTCCAAATGATAGTCTCTTGTAACGATACAATCCACAGTGAGTCACAAATGTTGTTACATCTCGGGAACCTGGATCCAGCTCTAATTGATGATAGCCCCATTTCAGATCAATTTTTGAGAATATCTTACTGGTAATTAACTCTTGAAGTATTTCCTCCACTGTTGGTATAGGGTGTCGTTCTCTAATTATAGCTTCATTGGCCATTCTCATGTCAACACATAGTCTTATGTCACCTTTTGGTTTGGGCACAATCACTACGGGACTGACCCATTGTGTCGAATGTTCCACTGGTTCAATAATGTCTTGTTCGATCAATTCTTTAATTTTGGCTTCGACTTTCCCACGAAGTTCAAACGGAGTTCGGCGCATTGGTTGTGTCTTGGGTTTGACCGTTTCATCTACCGCTAGCTTCAATTGTCGACCTTTCAGCTTTCCTACTCCTTGGAAGACTGCGGGGAATTCTTGCTTCATATCCTCAAATGACTGAATTGAATTGACACAAGCTCCAATATGAAGTATTGTCAGGTCTTGCGCTGTGCTTCTACACAGCAATGGTTCTCCCCTCTCTTCTATGACCATAAACTCTGCTTCGGTGTACTTATCTCCAGCTTCAACAGTTGCAATAAAACATCCAATGGTCTGCAATGGCTTGGTTGCTGTGTATGGATACAGTTTCTTGGAACACTTCTTTGAGGTACAGATGATGCACGCGTGGGTTCGAATCCCATCCTCGTCGCCAATGTCACATTTGTGGCCCGAAATGTGAAGTTAATAAAACATTAAACACAAATTTATCAGGTAAACTTCTTAGTGTCTTTTTATTCTCCGGTTTCCTTTGTTCTCCTGCTTGTGTTCTTATCTCTCTCATACCACGTGACTTCCGGTATATCTCATACATATTCATTATCTGACAACACCAAATTGAGTGGAAGAGCAAATTGTAATGAGGATGTGGGGAGTCTGCAGAGGGATATAGTTAAGCTGGATGAGTGGGCAAAGGTCTGGCGGATGGAGTACAATGTTAGTAAGTGTGAGGTTATCCACTTTGGCAAGAAAAATAAAAGAGCTGAATATTATTTAAAGGGTGAAAAACTACAGAGTGCTTGTGCATGAATCGCAAAAAGTTAGGTTGCAGGTGCAGCAGGTTATTAAGAAGGCAAATGGAATGTTGGCCTTCATCGCTGAATTCAGGAGTAGGGAGGTAATGTTGCAACTGTATAAGGTACTGGTGAGACCGCACCTGGAGTACTGTGTACAGTTCTGGTCTCCATATTTGAGGAAGGATATACTGGCTTTGGAGACGGTCCAGAGGAGGTTTACTAGGTTGATCCCAGGGATGAAGGGGTTGACTTATGATGAAAAATCAAATCATCTAGGATTGTATTTGCTCGAGTTCAGAAGAATGAGAGGAGATCTTATAGAAACATATAGGATTATGAAGGGTATGGATAGGATAGATGTAGGAAGGTCTTTTGAGCTGGCCGAGGAAACTAAAACGAGAAGACACAGTCTCAAGATTCGGGGGAGTATATTTAGGACAGAGATGAGGAAAAATAGTTTTTCCCAGAGAGTAGTGAATGTTTGGAATTCTCTAACCAGGGAAGTGGTTGAGGCTGCCTCATTAAACATATTTAAAATTCGGTTAGATACATTTTTACATGATAGAGGAATTAGGGGATATGGGGAGAAGGCAGGTAGGTGGAGTTAGGTCATAAATTAGATCAGCCATGATCGTATTGAATGGCGGAGCAGGCTCGATGGGCCATTTTTGGCCTACTCCTGTTCCTACTTCCTATGTTCCTAGAACAGTTTAGCTTTAAGAGAGGGAGGGTGTGAAACAGAGAGAGGAGACAGAACTCAGTTCCAGAAGGACAAAGCTGGCAAACTTTTGGAAGACTGTGGTCAAAGGCTGTCTGTCTGAAAGGTGACCTGGAGAACCCTGAAGGGGGCAGGTTTCGTCAGCAAGACTGATTAAACAGGAATCAGGTCCGGATGTCCTGGAACAAAAAGGAATCTTTCTCTGAAAACCAACAAGCACCCTCCTGAGCAGTAACCATTTGCCTGTTAAGCACCAAAGACTGGTGAACTTTGTTAATGCTAACTTCTGTGTACAGTACAAGAATTGCCTGCAACCAGAGATTGGACTGTGATCCAAAGAACTTCTCTAATCTTAAATACACATTACACACACCTGCGCTTAGTATTAGAGGGGGGATTAAGTAGTTAGGTAGGTTAAGTAATAAGGTAAAGTTTAATTCTGTTTTCTTGTTCAATTATAATTAAAAACAACTTTTGTTTAAGTAA
Organism: Narcine bancroftii; assembly: GCF_036971445.1. Taxonomy (NCBI): domain Eukaryota; kingdom Metazoa; phylum Chordata; class Chondrichthyes; order Torpediniformes; family Narcinidae; genus Narcine; species Narcine bancroftii. The sequence continues at coordinate 126,397,232 of NC_091474.1, read as the reverse complement.
CCCTGTGTTGTGGTGCATATCTATAGCTGCTGGTTTTAGGGGTCCTCTGGACTCTGTAACAGGACCTATTTCTGCGACAGAAAAAGGGACCTGCAAAAATGCATACATTTGGTGACCTCCAAGAGATGGATTGTGACTGTTTAGGAAGGCAAAAAACTGACAATGAAAGAAGTAAAATGGTTGGTTCATTGGTTAATATCCATTTCTTACAATCATTTTACATACTCAATATTGATCCCAGGTGCTAAAATAATTGCCTTGACAAAAGTGACATATTAAGTTCATTTGTCATCCAATTGTACCGGTGCAACCTGATGAAATAGCAGATTTTCAATCCACAGTGCAGAACAGTGTAAAACAAGTGTACAGACATAACACTCATGCATAAATGATACAGATGCAGTATATATAATATTAAAATTAATATCATTAATAAATAGTAGAGCCACAGAGAGTCATTCAGCAATCCCACTGTCCATTTGTAGAAAGATTGTGGCAGACACTTCAGCTCCGTACAATGGTGAAATCCCTTATCCTACTCACATTGTCCATGATTGGGAAGCACTAGAGAAAATAAGAAAAATGACCTGGACGTTCAAGTTATTGAGCAGTTTTAACTTATTTTCTCAAAAACTGAAATCACTTGCTGAAAACCAGAGATAAGAAAATACTCAGCAGGTCAGGCAGTAACAATGGAGATGGAAGTGGAGCTAAAGGCCGAACACTTTCACTAGAATGCAAAGTCGAGACAATCAGAGTTCAAACTATGAAAAACCAATTTCATTACTTAATGCTTCATGATTCAGCAGGTCACTAAGTTTGCACAAAAGGTTACAGATGATTAACCTTCATGATAAAGAGAGGGGACAAAACCCCCACTCTGTAAATGGAAGTGAGCCAGATAGTAGTAAACCGCGGAGTGGATCGCTGGAGACGCGTGAGAGACCATCGGAAGAGCCGTGCGAGAATACAGAAGTGTGGCAGGTGGACCAGCGTAGGGGTTAGACCAAGAGTTAACCCCTTCAGACCCACACTCCCAACGATCTTACTCGTAAATGCAACTCACGAGAGAAGAAAATGGATTACCTGAGGCAGCATCTGAACCAGAGAGAACAGCAGGGCTGCAATGCTCTGGTGATCACAGAAATATGACTCGAGGACACCGTTCCAGAATCAACGATCCAGCTGGACACCCTTATCTCATCAGGATGAACAGAAACACTGCTGCTTCTGGCACTCTCGAGGAGGGGGTCTGTGAATCAGTGAGAACTGGACCACAAATGTCTCTGCTGTAAAGACCTTCTGTTCAGCAGAGAAGGAGCACCTGATGGTGAAATGCAGACCCTTCTACCTGCCCAGGGAATTCTTAGCCACACAGATTGCCACAGTTTATGTTTTGCCTTCAGCTAAAGAGGATGAAGCCATGAAGGAGCTTTACAGTGCCATCTGTGATGCCCAGACATCCTACCCCGACGGTGCCATGATAGTAGCTAGTTACTTCAATCACACCAACCTGAATATGGTCTTACCACAGTTTCAACAGCATGTCAACTTCACCGCCAAAGGAGCAAACAACCAGGATCGCGTGTACACCAAAGTCCCTGGTTCGTACAAAGCTGCCCCTTGCCCCTACCTTGGGTACTCATCACATATCTGTCCTGCTAACCCTGACATACAGACCACTGGTAATACGAACAAAGTCAGGAGGCAGGAAGATCAGGACGTGGCTGGAGGAGGTTTTGGGGGGGGGGGGGTGATGGGGAGAAACGTGTGGGGCACAGCAGTGCTACAAGACTGCTTTGAGACTATGGACTAGAGTTGTTTGCAGAAAGACAGCCACCTACAACAGTCATGTAAACGTAGAGGAGTACATGAGCTCAGTGAGTGACTACATCAGCAAGTGCATTGAGGATGTCACCGAGATTAAATGCTTCACAACCAGAAACCGTGGTTGGATGCAGAGGTCCTGGCCCTTCTCAGAGCTCTTGATGCTGCCTTCAGGATAGGAGAAAAGCCATGGTTGAACTCTCCCGTGCAATCCGGAAGGCAAAGTATGGGCACGCTCAGAGCATGCTTAGTCAGCTGTGCGACACCAGTAACAAGAGGGGTACAAAGCAAAGTGTCAAAACAATAATGTATCACATGAGACTGTTGCAAGTCAACAGCAGCGACGCCTCCCAGACAGACAGACTGAACATCATCTGCATGTAGTTTGATGAGAAGAACAGGTTAATACTAAAGAAAGCTATCATCCTGAAGAACAGGCACCTTGCGTAGCTGTGGCTTAGGTGAGGAGAATCCTATCTAGGGTGAACCAACACAAGGTAGAGGACTAGAAAACATAACTAGTCAAGTAGAGAAGGACTGATGGAGGTCCTTGAAGCAGTTATTACAGCAGTTCATCATCCCCACAGGTTTCAAGGCATCCACCATTATCCCAGTACCAAAGTAACAGACCTTAATGACTACTGCCCAGTGGCACTGAAATGCTTTGAGAGTCTGGTGATGGAACGTATCAAAGTACGCCTCCCAGAGACTCTGGACCCATTTCAATTCACCCTCAGATGGAACAGTTCCACTGACAAAACTATAGCCTTGACCCTCCATTCCATCACTCCATGGAGAATGACGACTTGTACACCAGGCTGCTGTTCATTGACTTCAGCTCGCCGTTTAATACAATCATAGCCCAGAGGTTGGTGGAGAAGCTGTCCTCGCTGGGACTCTGTAAGTGGACTCTGGACTTCCAAACAGTCTGCAGTCTTTCCGTCAGACAGCAGAGCATCAAGCACCATCACACTGAGCACTGGCGTATCTCAGGGCTGGGTGCTCTGCCCGCACCTGTTCACGCTACTGACCCACAACTGCATCGCCAGATCCAGCTCTAACAGAGACTTCACTTTGCAGATGACACAACAGTAGTCGACCTCATCAGCAACAACGATGAGTTACACTACAGAGAAGAGGTGGAAAGTCTTATGAAATGATCAGATCAGACACTATTTGTCATGTAAGAAAAAGAGAAATGTAATATTACACAAAACTGCCTTTAAGTCTGGCAAACAAAGATTCACCATTACCATTGCCTGATCCCCCTTATAGTCAGAGAAAGAGAAGCAAAATAGAGGCACCCCTGCGTCAGCGAGTGACCATGGATTCATCTCCCGCATCCTCTGCAGCTGCACAAGACTCCAGTTTAGCTCAAATCATTGGCAACCTGAGCTCAGATCCAAACCTTTGACATGATGAGGAAAGCTTCAGCGCCCAGGGCCCTTTGGTAGCCTTCCTTGCCCTCACCAACCTGTCGAATCCCGGTTCTGATACTTGGTTCTCATGAGCGAGTCTCCAGCAGCCCACAGCCTGGCGTGAATCCTTTGACCTCAAGTCAGCAGGCAGTCCCCAGCCTGTGTGGTTTCCTCACCCACAAGCTGCCAATTGCTCACTGTCTACATGTGTCCTTCAGCCACCATGGTCACTGTCCTTAGGCTCCTTCTCAATGGAGGGGTGGGGGGGAGGGGATGTGTTCTATCTGCTACTCCTGCCCCGCACCAGTCTGTTGTTTCCCAGAGACTGTGACTCCTCGTGGCCACTGCTGAGCTTAGGCGCTGCCACCTTGGGCCTGTACTCTCCAGTGGCGGGTTTTTAAATAAAATACCTCCAGGTCCTTTAACAGGCCATTTATAAAGCTAGTAGGGAGCTGTTGGCTGAAGAACTGGGCAATAGGACCCTGTGGGGGAGCACTGCATCTCCACTCCCTGCTCTCCCTGGGCGGGTGCCACCATTTTGTTTTGGTGCGAGAATATCTCAAAATGGGCAAGAAAAAGGGGATGATTGCGGACCTCAGAAGGAACTTGAAAATGAGAAGACTAACTAACTAAATTCCATCAGAGCTACTAAAGAATTGAAAAACTAAATATTTTTGAAAATTAAAGTGTGTGTCAGTGGTGAAGATACTAGCGGATTATTGTAAAACTGTGATTGGGATTAACCCTTAGCTGTTTGTCCTTTACATGAGAGATTGGAGATGGATACCAGAATCTGGAGCACAGAAATGAGCTGCGAGAGGAACTCACTGGGTCAGGAGGGAAATGGAGAGTCGACGATTCAGGTCGAGATCCTTCTGCCTCGTGGCTGGTGGACTGCTTCCATCACATTTTGAAGTGTAAAGATAGTTGAGGCAGCAGATTGACCTAATTACCCGACCCATGAAAGCACATCCAGCACAATCAATACTTCAACATTCTCCTCACTAATACGATTAAACTTTTGACAAAATTATGGCAATGTATACCACACATTGGTCAAGCTTCAGAATTGTATCTCAAGACCACTGTTTCAAACTCTTCTGACATCAAACCTGGGGACATATCTCCCACCAATCAACACTCCATTTGTTTGTTTTTAATTTCAGATTGAATTAATGTTGTTTCAGACTTTCCCATCTGCCAAAGTGGAAATTTTAAACTCATCTGTTGTTATTAATTATTATTATTATAATAATTATTCTATTTTCTAATTACACAATTTAATAGAATTAAAATGATGGCTCAATGGTGCAATTGTGGTCCTGGGAGCCTTAAATGCCATTGAATTGGCAAGGAAGCATATTCTGTCCGGTTGTGGAAGTGAGCTCCTTGTTGATAACTGCTTTCCTAGCTGGTCAAATGGCACTCTTTAAAAATTGCACATGTCTAAGACGAAGCAAGATCACAGAATAAAGAGGGTGAGAGATCGATGACTCAACAGCACCACCACTGGCCAAACCATAGAACTGTCAGATTGGGAGGGTGAGCAAATTTAATCCATCTGGGAAGATCTTTCCTGGACCCAACACATTAATGGCATCAGTGAAGAAAGCACGTCAGTGCCTCTACTTCCTCAGGGGTTTGCAAAGATTTGGTATGACATCAGAAATCCTGGCAAATCTATATGAATGTGTGCGGAAAAGTGTGCTGACCGGCTGCATCACGGTCTGATATGAGGACACCCATACTCCTGAGCATAAGGTAGTGGACTGAGCCCAGGGCATCACAGGCAAACTCCTCCCCACCGTTAACATCTACAGAGAACGCTGCTGTCGAAGAGCCGCAGCTATCATTAAGGATCCACACCATCCAGCACTCACTGTGTTCTTGCTGCTACCATCAGGAAAGAGGTATCGGTGCCACAAGACCCACACCATCAGGTTCAGGAACAACTGCTACCCCTCCACCTTCAGACTCCTCAACAAAAAACTCAGACTCATTCAAGGACTGTTAATTTTACACTTTATTGTTTTTTTTCTCCCCTTTGTTTCGCACAGTTGTTCACATTTGTTTACACATGTACATTGTGTACAGTTTTATTTGCACTACCAATAAGTGGTCATTCTGCTTGGCCCACAGCAAAAAGAATCACAGGGTTGTATGTTCCCTGACAATAAATCCGATATCTGAAATCTAATGAAAAAGGGAAATAAAACTTACAAAATAATTTTGCAGTCCATACTCAACTTGGACCCTGAATCTGACCTCGCCTCTCGTCTCTGCCCAATGCTCCTTGCCCATCTCGTGGGATATCAATAGCCCCTTTGTTGTGGATTTGTGGAGGTTTTTGAACCCTACCTTCAGTTTCTCCTAATTGAGGCACATTTTTAAAAGCCATTAATGTTCCCATTCAATACTTACAAAACCCAAGTCCCCCAGATTTCAACACATGTACTTCTTTCCGGCTCCTCAATGTTGCCCGTCTCGATGCAGATTTCTTTTAAAAGTAACCATATTGTTTTTTCTTCTTTTTTGGGTTTTTTTTCTCTTTTTTCATATATTGTTATTAATTATATCTTTTTTTTTAGAGATAGTTCACACCCTAAACTGATCTAAAATTTTTTTTTATGATGTATTTTTATTCTGTAATATTATTGTTTAATATCTCTGTATTAATTCATTACTTACTATGTATTTTTTATATCTCTTTGAACTGTATGTGTTTATAAATTATAATAATAATAAAAAGATTGAAAAAGAAAAAGTAACCATAGCTTTCTGGCGTCTGCAGATAATCAAACACTAACGAGCAGGTTCTTTGCATATGCAAAACTCTACATGTCCATGTCCAATTTTTTTTTTGTCACGAGAGCATCTTTAGAACATATGTGGAAAAAAATGTCGTTTAGCCATTTCATTCTTTTTTTGTCAGTTTCCTGGGTTCCATTTCAAAGCCCTGTGCCCAGCCTGTTCTGGTTTAAATTGACTAATGGCAGGTTGTTCTCTCTACTCTCCATTTTTTTTAGATACAGTGCCCCCCATAATGATTGGGACATAAACACCTTTTTTCCCCTTATTTTCCCTTGTGCTCCACAGTTTTAAGTTTGTAATCAAACAATTCACGAGTGATTACAGTGAACATTTCAGATTTTATTCAAGGTTATTTGTATACATTTTGGTTTGATTATGTAGACAAGGTAGCACTTTTTATACATAGTTTCCCCTATTTCAGGGCACCATAATATTTGGGACCAAACAAGTAGTCATGTTTATTACGGTGTTGCATATCCCTTGCATGCGATGACTGCTCAAGTCTGTGATTCATAGACACCACCAGGTGCTGAGCATTTTCTCTGGTGATGCTCAGCCTGGCATCTACTGCAGCCATCTTCAGTTCCTGCTTGTTTCTGGGGCTTGTCCCCCAAGTTTTCTCTTCAGCGTATGGAAAACATGCTGAATTGAATTTAGATCAGGTGTCTGACTTGGCCATTCAGCAATTCTCCAGTTTTTAGCTTTGTAAAACTCCTTTGTTGCTTTAGCAATATGTTAGGGGTTATTGCCTTGCTGTAGCATGAAAAGCCATCGAATGCGTTTAAAGGCATTGGCTCGAACTTGAGCAGATAAAATGTTTCTATACACCTCAGAGTTCATTTTGCTCCTGCCATCAGCAGTTACATCATCAATGAAGATACGTGAATCAGTACCTGTGTCAGTCAGACATGCCCAGGCCATAACACCCCACTGCCATTTTTCACAGATGAGGTGGTATGCTTTGGATCTTCGGCAGTTCCTTTACACCTCCACATTTGGCTCTTGCCATCTCTCTGATACAGGTTAATCTTGGTCTCATCATGCCCACAAGTCCTTTTTCTAGAATTCTGCAGGCTCTTTTAAATACTTCTTGGCAAACTGTAATTTGGACATCTGGTTTCTGTGGCTAAAGAATGGTTTGCATCTAGCAGTTGGGCCTCTGTATTTCTGTTCATGAAGTCTTCTGCTGACAGGAGTCATTGACACATCCACACCTGCTTCCTGAAGAGTGTTTTTCTGATCTAGCGTTTGGGGATTTTCCTTCATTAAGATGAGCATTCTTCTGTCATGAGCAGTGGAAGTCTTCCTTGGCCCACCAATCCCTTTGCGACTACTGAGGTCACCACTACGCTCTTTCCTCTTAATGAAATTACAAACATGATGTTGGGCGATGTCTTTTACTGTTTAATTCTTGTTCTTCAGCCTCATAACGGCTTCTTTGACTTTCATTGGCACCAACTCATGCTGAAAAATAACAACTACAGACTCCAAATGATGATCAAAAGCTTAGAAGCAAACCTAGCTCTCTTGAACCTGCACAAATGAAGCAATTAAACATACCCGAGTACGCGCAAACACCAATTAATCCGAATGCCCCAAAAATTATGGTGCCCTGAAATGGGGGGAGATAATATATAAAAAGTGTTCTAACTTCTACATGGTCAAACTGAAATGTATATAAATAACCTTGAACAATGTGCACTTTAATTGCATGCAAATTGTTTGATAACACATTTAAAACTGTGGAACATGGGCAAATAAAAGAAAAAAGTGTCTTTGTCCCATACATTATGGAGAGCATTTATCTTACTTACTTGGAAATCCAGGTCAGGTAACTGTTTATTGTGTTTCAGCCATTGTGGACTCGGAGAGGTCATAATTTATTTCTACATTTAGGAGACAGCCCGGTAACATGAGCCAGTGCCCCCCCAAACATGTCCAATTCACCTAATAACACCACATCTCTGGAACTTGGGGTGGGGAGGGTGGGGGGGAGTGACTAGAGCACATGCAGGAGGACCATGCAGGTCACAGGGAGAAGGCACAAACTCCTTACAGCCAGCAGTGGATTGAAAACCAGGTCACTGGTGCTATAATCGTGTCACGCTGACTGCGACACTAACTGTGCCACCATTTCTTGGAATATATCCACATCCTCAATTTTTGATTGGAAGGACATAACCAAACCTGCTATTCCAACCCAAGTTCCATCGTTTCCATTATTTTAGTACTATATTTAAATACCCTTTCTTTACTTTTGAAAATGCCGGAGAAACATTGGCCAGTTATACTAATTTACTTTAGGTATTCAAGTACAGTTGTTCTCACACAGCAGGAACCGCTGCCATTGGAGAAGTACAGCAATCATCAGGGATCCACACCACCCAGCATCCGCTCGGTTCTCACTGCTGCCATCAGGAAAGAGGTATAGGGGCCACCAGGTTCGGGAACAGCTGCTACCCCTTCACCATCAGTCTCCTCAATGACAAACTCAATCAGGGAGTAAATACCTAGATGAAGGGCTCTAGCCCGAAACATCAGTGACGGACCTTTACTACTTAAAGGACACAGTTTGACCAGTTGAGTTTCTCCAGCATTTTGTGTTTTAACTTAATCAGGGACTCATTTAAGGATTGTTACTTTTTCACTTTATTGATTTTTTTCTCTCTGTATCGCAGTTTGTTTATATTTCTTTCCTTGTTTACATGTGTAAGTTTTTTTTGGCACTACCAATAAGTGGCAATTCTGCCTGGCCTGCTTGAAAAAAAAATCTTAAGGTGGTATGTGATAAATCTGAAATCTTAAAAAGGTACATGACCAAATTGCATTTGTTAGTGTTGAGAGAAGCAACACAAGAACATTTACGTGAGCCTACCAATCTATCCACCCAAAAGACCTTTAATGGGAATGTCCACCATGCAAACTCTGGGGAAATCAGACTCCTGTCAGCATGGGAACCCTCCCAGTGCATTCTGCAGTGAGACTAATGAGAGATTATAACAGATTATCAGGTCACATCTAAGCATGCACAAATAGACCACCTCATTGTTGTACAATCAAATTAATATTTAATGTTGTGTGCCAAGGTACAGTGAAAGGTTGTGTGCTATCCAGCAAATCCATCCGTTCGCAAATACAGTAAAGTCATATAGAGACAGTGAGAGAGATTCAGTTTGAACACATTAAAGGAATCATTTTACTCACTGGAGGTTTGTTCAGTGTTGAAACACACAATGCTGGAGAAAATCAGCAGGTCAAACAGTGTCCTTTATATAGCAAAGGTAAAAATACACAACTGACGTTTTGGGCTTGAGCCCTTCATGAAGATAGGTCTTGCCAACCTTAATTAAGCCTGAAACATCAGTGGCAGATGGAATACAACTTTGGGAAGTGTGTGCCCATGCACTTTAGCAGAAGGAATAGAGTAGCAAACTATTTTCTAAAAGGGGAAAAGCTTGAGAGAGAGCGCATAACCTGGAGGACTCAAGAGTCTTCATGTAGGATTCCCTGAAAGCTAACTTGAAGTTTGGTCAGTAGCAGAGACGGCAACTGCAATGCTAGCATGAATTTTTGAGAGGACTGAAATATAAAGGTATTTTGTCACGAATGAACAACCCCTTTAATTTTGTTTGGGACTAAAGGGACTTTATTAGGCACTAACAAAGGAACAGCAATAGAAAATTCTCCAATGGTGAATTCAAAATAATAGTTTTTAATCAAACTATTAATAACATTTCTTACTTAACCCCACTATGCACAAATATAAAAGGTGTGTGTAATAAAGTCCAACTCTGAAAAGTCAATTTTAAAACTTCAGCATTATTTTAGTCTTGCTTGATGGTCTTAAATTTTCAGTTCAGAAATAATTATAAAGTGCTTTTAAAAATCATATCTTCAGGCCTCTTTAAACTCTCAATTCTATCTATGAGTTGTCCTTGAGAGATTTTCTTCAAGCAGAAGTGACCATCTTCTGGCCACAAATGTAGCTCCTCTGAAAAGGTTTAATCCAAGTTGTGTCTTCCCAGGATCCAATCATCTTCTTTTGAATGAAGACTTTTGGAATCGGTTTTCCAAAAGATGGAACTGTTCTCTTAATCTGAAAGAGACAGTCAGAAATAGGCTTCTCTTTTGAAATTACTTATTCTGTGTTGCCTTTTGCTAGGAGTAACACATGGCAGCTTTTCCCCTTTTGGTTAGTTCTGCATCTGAACAGAACGGTGAGTTTCCTTAAAACAGAATTCTTTGCTGATAATATATTTCTTGCAAATCTCTCATGGCATGTGACATTCAAAATGTTCAGTGAGATCTCATTATTCTCTCATATTCCAACGAGTGCCTTCAAACATCCCTTATATGATAACCCTTTCATTCCAGAAATCATCCTTGTTAACCTCCTTTGAAGCTGAACACTAGCACATCCTTTTTTAAATTAAGTTGAAAAGTGCTCACAAATCGAGGACTCACCAGTGCCTTATAAAGCCTCAACATCACATCCCTGCTCTTGTATTCTATTGCTCTTGAAAGAAACACCAGCATTGCATTTGCCTTCTTCACCAATGACTCAAACTGCAAGTTTACCCTAAGGAGTCAACCTATGCAAGGACTCCAAGGTCCTTTTGCATCTGGGAATTTTCTCCCTGATTAGAAAATAGTCTGTCCGTTTGTTTCTTCCACCAAAGTGCACGAACATTCACTTTCTGACATTATACTTCATTTGCCACTTCTCTGCCCAATCTCCTCATCTAATTCCTTCTGCAGCCTCCCTGTTTCCTCAACACTACCTGCTCCTCCATCCACCTTTGTGTCATCTGAAAACTTGGCCACAAGGCCATTCATTCCATAATTTAAATCAGTCATTCTCAACCTTTCTTTAGCCAACTCTGAGGACTCTGCTTAAAGTTTATGGACTCCTTCTCTGTGAAGCAGTCAAGATTAGTTGGTTTCTTCCATGCTTCTTTCCTACCAACTACATTAAAAAACAAAAAACTATTTTATGTTTTCAGTCCATGGCTGCCTCTTAAATGTGCTGTGGCCTGACCCCCCAGGGAGGTCATATGGCCCTTATTGAGAATGGCTGATCTAAATTATTACAGTACAATATTCAAAGAAACAGCCCTAACACTGACCCCTGTGGAACACCACTAGCAACCAACCAGAATATGATCCCTGTATTCCAACTCTGCTTCTTGCCAATCAGCCAATGTTCTGCTCACACTAGTATGTTTAATGTTATACCATGGGCCTTTATCTTGTTAAATAGCTCATGTGGGGAACCTTATCAAAGGCCTTCTGAAAATCCAAACACACAATGCCCACTGCATCTCCCTTATCCAGCCTGCTAGTCACTTCCTCAAATAATTCCAATAGGCTCATCAAGCATGATTTTTCTGGAAGGAAACCTTTGACCTACCTTGTCATGTGCCTCCAAGTACTACATAACTTCATCCTTGACAATCAACTCCAATATCTTCCCAATCACTGATGTCAGATGAACCAGTCTATAATTGCTCCCTCCCCCCCCCCTTTGAATAAATGAGTGACACTTGTGATTTTCCAGTCCTCCAGGAACATGCCAGAATCTATTGATTCCTTAAAGATCATTACTAATATCTCCACAGTCTCTGCCGCTGCTTCTTTCAGGATCTGAGGGTGCCATCCATCTGGTCCGGGAGATTCTTCTACCTTTAGACCAGTGGTTCTCAATTTTTCCTCCCCCGCCCATACCCCCTTAAGTAATCCCTTACTAGGATGCCATAGGTGCTCTGTGGTTAGTGAGGGGATTACTTAAATGGGTATGTGAGTGGAAAGAAAAAGGTTGAGAACCACTGCCTTAGACCATTCAGCTTTCTGAGCATTTTCTCCCTTGAAATATTAATGCCTTCTTCTCTGTTCCCCTTGGCTTCAGGAACACTGCACATGTCTTCCATAGTGAAGACTAATACAAAATACTCATTTTGCTCCTCTGCCATTTTTTTGTCTCCTATGATTATTTCTCCAGCATCATTTTCTCATGGTTCAAAATCTATTCTCACCTCTCTTGTACTCTTTATAAGCTTAGTTCTTTTTAATCCTCATTGATATTATTTGCAAGCCTACTTTCATAATTTGTCCTATCTGTCCTCATGAGTTTTTATAGTTTCCTTCTGCAAATTTAAAAAAAAACTCCATCCATTTCTGCTCTGCCTTTTTCCCTACTAGTGCCCCCTTCCAATCTATTTTGGCCAGTTCTCTCATGCCACTGAAATACCAACACATCTGAACAGTTTCTCCTTATGAAAGCTCAAATTTACCTCAATTATATTGTGATCACTGCCCCCAATACAGCTGATCCCCTGGTGGGCTCATCAACAAGCTGCTCTAAAGAACCATCTCATAGGCGTACTACAATTTCTCTCTCGAGATCCAATCTTCACCTCGTTCCCCCAATCTACTTGCATGTTAAAATTCCCCTTGGCTACCATAATACTGCTCTCTGACACACCTTTTCTATTTGCTGTGGTAATTTGTTGCCTGCATCTCAGGTACCTTCTACAAGAGTGTGTTCAGGCCAGCTGCATCACTATGTGGTACAGTTGCTGCAGAGAAATGGATCAGAGACCAATCTACAGGACCATAATCATGGTAGAGAGGATCACTGGAATCTCCCTCTCCCTTCCCCCCCCCCCCCCCACCACCAAATCGATGTGATCTGTCAGGATCATTGTCTGAAGAGGGCGTGCCAAATCATTGAAGACCCCTTCCTCCCTGCACACAACATCTTTCAGCTGCTCCTGTCGGTAATGAGATACAGGAGTATCAGAGCCAGCACCACCAGGCTGAGGAACAGCTTCTTCCCACCATGGAAGAATGACCAAAGGAATTGATCACACTAACTACCCAAGACTCTCATATTTACTAAACAATATTTATTCATTTATCTGCATCTATGAATACTTGTCCGACATATGTATTATTTGTCTGGATGTCTCGTTTTGCACCGAGGCCCAGAGAACGCTGCTTCATCAGTTTGTAGTTGTGCTATCAGATGACAATACACTTGGCATGATAACTCCCAAATGTCCTTTTACCTTTCCCCACAACCATTCTACATCTTCTGATCCTGCCACCTAATGATTTAATGTTATTCCAACAGAGCCATGCCACCCTGTTTACCTGCCTACCCTTTCAACACAATGTGGACATTCAGCTTCCATTGACATCCAATCAATGATTGCCACATCATACCTGCCAATCTATAGCTGCACTACAAGGTCATCCACTTATTTCTTGTGCTGCATGCATAAAACCTTTCACCCGGTGTTTGCTACTTTTTTTGAACCAGTGATCCTGTTGCATTGCAACTCATCCCTGTGGCTGCAATTTTGCCCCATCTTCCTGTTCTTCCACACAAACTCCCAAACAGCTGTCTTCCAACTGGCTCTTCCTCCATCTCTACTTTGGTACCCACCCCCCTGCGAATCTAATTTCTACCCCGCTGCCCCCAACAGCATTAGCAAAACTGCCTGCCAGGATATCGGTTCCCCTCCAGTTCAGGGGCAACCTATCCCACTTGTACAGGTCACCTCTTCCCCCCAAAAAGGCTCCAAAGATCCAAGAACTGGAAACTGTGCCCCTACACCATCTCTTCTGCCACTCATTGGTCTGTGCTATCTTCCTGTTCTGACCTTCCTTAGCTCTTGGGACCAAGAGTAATCTAGAGATTACCACCTTGGGAGACCCTGTTCTTCAGCCTCTTTCCTCACTCTCTAAATTTTCTTTGCAGGACATCTACTCCACTCCTGCCTATGTCATTAGTACCAATATTACCATGATCTCTGGTTGCTCACCTTCCCCTTTAAGAATATTCTGTATTCTTTCAATTACATTCTGGACTCAAGAACTTGGGAGGCAACACATCATCCTGGAGTCTCTTTTGTGGCTGCAGAATCTCCTATCTGTTCCCCTATCCAGCATCCACAAATGCTGTCTGACCTGCCAACTATTTTCAATACCTTGCTTCATTTGTAGCATTCACCCAATTTGATTAAGAATGAGATTGAAAAATAACCAAGTGAGGATACATTTACCCAACGTGCAGCTTTGTATTTGCAAGCTAATCAAATTAATCAATCTGTTCCACAACATTTGCAACACTGGAATTTGGCAATGCAAAACAATTGTTCCCACCTAAAAAAAATTCAAATCCATTTCTAGCAATTTCTGCTTGCAATGTGCAATCAACAGACCTTGCTTGCCGCACAAGTCTGAGCTCCATCTGGACCAAATTACTTAGGTCTCCCAGCAGCCCTTGCTCTGGCATGGAGAGGCAAAATTGCAGGCAGGAGTGAGAGGTTGAAATGGTGATGAAAGAGGCAGGGCAAGGATTAAAGCATTGCAAGGTGCTCTAGTGGCACTGAGGTCAAAGAGAATCAAAAGGGGAAATTGCTCCTGTTTCAAGAACAAATCTTGCAGCAAACAACTCAGCAGCCCCTGAAGCCTTTCTGCCATCTGTTTATAACATTTCCAGTGATAGAGAAATACACCATGAAAACAGGCAACTGTTAAATGCCCATCTTTAACATCAGTATCAGATTTATTGTCATAAACACGTGTCAGATAATTTGTTCTTTGCAGCAGCAATATTGTGCAGAACAAGGTGCAAAATTACTACAAATTGAAATTCTGGAAATAAAAGATTTAAACAATAAATAGTGTACAAAAAAGAAAAATTGAGGTCGTGTCCACAAGTTCAATTTTCAGTTCAGAAATTTGATGGTGGAGGGGATGAAATGGTTTGTAACCTTGAGTGTTTTCAGGCTCCAGTACCTTTAGAGACAAAATACACTGAGGCTGCCTCTATGCAGCTTGTGCACACTCTGGCAGTGTCAAGCGCATCCCACACAGGCCCATGCTCGATGGTTATGGATCCTATCTGTTAAGCACACTGCCGGCTTAATTCTGACATGATATCCCACTTGTGCCTCAGTAGAGATATTAGTAGCCAGAGAGCTTGTCCACTACTCTCCCTGGTCCCAGGAAACTCCAATTCCTCCAGAAGGGAGACCACGTGGTGCCCTATCTTCTGCCCATGGGGGTCCAAGTTGTCAACCTAATTGACTAGCATGGCATGGCTTGCCAGCCACACTGCTAAATGGCTGAATCCCTGACAGTCATCGGTAAACCCAGGGATTTTATACTGACCCCACAGTCCCTTTCCTATTTGTGGGTCACCTGTTGTAACCCCGGTTAGTGAGCAGATACACAATAAGCCATGCACCCGACAGGACACCCACACACAGTAATTAATACAATCTCCCACATGGTTAGTCTCCCACTCCCAAGTGGTTAAAAGTCCATGTGTCCAGTCATATCTCTTAGAACCCTGCTGTCAGTGCCAATTGTGTTGAGAAGAGTATCAGGTTCAGTGGGTTCACAGAGACTAGTCTGGACACAAGGGCTTGTAATCACACGTAACATTTATTAACACACACAATTTATAGAAGAGCATAGGAACATCGTTACAGGAATAAAACACACATGCGCACAATTTATAGAAGAGCATGGGAAAATCACAAAGGGAATAAAACTCGCACAATTTATAGAACTGTGGGGAATGAACAGGGAGAACATTAAACAGTACACAATTACTTATTCATGTAAATGACGATGCAGATATTCACACATTATAAGCAAGGATTCGGCACACACTCCCAGACCCCTGATCAGTGGCTCTACTGCAAGTATTGCTACCATCATGACACTATAAGCACAGCTTCAGTGCAGTGCACACCTTACCCGCGAAACTTCCAAGCAACATCCACAGTAGTGACCTGGCATGGAGTGCCTGATCACGAGAGCAAATGTGCTGTGTGCTCCTGTTAAATACAGGGCTAATCTGTGTGTCTAGCCAATAAGGACATTAGGTGATTTGAATTAGGCGACAACAAGGTGTGCACTAATTAGTGACTGGTCCCCAACCTTGACCGACAGGTTATGCGACTACCAAATAAGTTTCAGACGAGGTTATGTGACCATCTGCAATGTGTGCAAATTCCCAACAGGACCCAAGGCAGCTCATCTACCAGTTAGGTCCTTTCAGGCTGACTTTATATGCCTGTGGAACCTTTCCACCAGCCCATTGGACTGTAGGTGGTATGCAGTTTGTGAGGTACAGCTGGGTTCCCAGCAGGCTGGCCAATAGTGACCATAAGCTTGAGGTGAACTGGGCGTCCTCTGTCGGATGCGATGTGTCCCGGTAGTCCAAAATGTGCCACCCAAGTCGATTTCAGTAGTTGTGTCCATGAGTAGAACTACTTCCGGCCATCTTGTGAATTGATTCATCATGGTGAGCAGGAACTGGGCCCCACGTGACACTGGCAGGGGCCGCACAATGTCCACATGTATGTGGTCAAACCTCCGACATGTTGGCTTGAAAGACTGTAGCAGGGTCTTTGTGTGCTGCTGGACTTTGAATGTCTGACAATACGTACATGTCTTTGCCCAGTTGCTGACCTGCTTCCAAAGGCCATGCCACATGAACCTGCTGGCTACCATCCGGATGGTCGTCTAATTGACGGATGTGTTAGTCTGTGCACTGCGTCAAATACCTGCTGCCTCCAGGCTGGCCCTGATGTTTCCCTGGAACGTGCAGGGAAGGTGACAGCAGCAAGCATCTGCACCCCAGCTTTGGTGATAGAAACACCATTGGATGTTATCCTGGTCTTCTGGACGACTGCCGGTCTGTTGCTGGGTTTGATCGGGTCTGTTGTTGTGCGTCATCTGGCGATTTGTCTCAAGGATGCCCCAAGTTTCTTGCTTAGCCCACCATAGTATTTCCGCGCGGGCCACGACCCTCCATGGGTCACTGAAATCCTCATGTAGATGTTCTCCAGTAGTTGCCCCAGAAAGGCCTGCTCAAACATCAGGGCAGGCCTAGCATGTCATACATTAGCACGGAAGAGGTCCTGTCTCCTCAGCCATCCAAGTGAAGCAAGGGAGCTAGTATCTTGTGGAATTCGATGTTATCTGCTGCAACTGAAATAGGACTTCCATCTGATCAAACCACACTTGTGGTTGTGATGTCCAAAATATTGGGAATTTTAGTGAAACTGCTAGTAGCAAAGAAAGGTTCTCCATCCTCGGGTCAAAATATCGTTAGGACTTTTGGGGTCACCAATGTAGTGAAGTACTACTCACTTAGCTACAAAAGAAAGCGATGTACACGTAGAGCTGGGTTCAAAACAAATTTATTCAGGCCTTACCCTGTGCTTTTATACACTTCCGTTCCCATCACTTGGGCTGGAAGTGACATCATCCAATAGGCCAAAAACCCATCCTATGAGTGGGTTTTTTTCCCATGCTTGTAGCAGTGTCTGCTATTTTGGGAGCTGGTTTGCTTGCTGGTAAATGGGTCGCCATAACCCGATATAATTCACTTGACCAAAAATTCATTTTATAAGCAGTTCCACATCATTATAATGGGAAAGCACTGGACTTCTGTGGTTATAGGAAATTGCTTTGCAGAAATATATCCAGTTGAATAAAGATGCCCAGAAGAGGAAAATAGACTGAAAACGAAGAATTTAATTGGTACCAAATCCACTCAATAATTGGATGAGCAATTGCAGATAATATGGAAAATTATTGGATAGCACCAATTAGACTGCACTTTAGTCTCAACAGTTAAGGCAATACAATGTTGAGAAACTTGGAGAGGGGGTGAAATTTAATTCATTCAGAAACCAATGTAACATCCTGTTAATCACCTTAAAAAAAGCTTCTGGGTGACAAGATTAAATTCATATATAGCTTATCCAAGCATTCTTCCAGGAAAGCAAATGTTTTTAAAAAAATCATGTTGAAGTACAGGTTATCTTATGGGAGTGACTCAAGAAAAATTGTAAAACTTGTTATTTCCGAGGAAATCTTGTGCATGTCAGAATAGCATGATTCCAACTTCCAGACCCACAGTAAATTAAGATTAAACTTGCAATTATATTCATTAGTTTTGTTTTTCCTCACAGAAATATTTACTATAATTCCTCCAATAAAATTATACAAACAATCCATTTGAATGATCCTTTGTTCGGGTCTTTCCATTAAACTATTTTGTAAACCACTGTGTATTTTCAATTAATATTTCACACAATAAAGACAAGTCCATCAAGTCAGTAATTTCTTTTAGTCAAAACATTCAATATAAACATCTTACAAGGTTCATTACTTGTTCATACATGATCAAAAAAGCTTAATTCATTCTATTTACAGTCAAACAAAAAGCAATGGAATTTGTGGTAAGAAAATTATATAAAGTACTTTTCTCCATTTGTATCTACAGCAGAATTTGTGCAACAACCCATGTTAAAGTGTTATTAAAATACACTTAATCTAAAAAAAAAACAATATGTACATATTGCTTCCGAGTTACGCATCAAATAGAATGCAGAAATTTGCATTGATTCCAACAATCAATAAAGATTTAATTTACATAGTTGGCCTTGCTCATTAATTTGCACATATTATTGGTCTCTGAACCCTACAAAATCTGTACGATTACCAAAGTATACAATTCCATGATACTAAACAGTGGTGTGCCTGACCTCTGAGTGTTTTGGTTTACTGACTGCTTCTCCAATTAGTTTTGGACAGTTATGCAAACCCTTTGCAATTTGGTCACATTTCATAATTAGGTCATAGTTGATTTTTTCAGTTACAATACTATCTTGCTTGTAGTCAGGATGATGAGCAACAAAGTTCCTCAACCAACATGCTGCAGTCATCAGCTCTCCTGCAAATTTGGAAGAAAAATTATGCACATAAGTGAAATGCCTTGAAACTTGCATTTAAAAAAAAACATTAATCCATATGCTGTTTAAAAAAAAAGTTGTGGTAAATTGATACGTGATCAAAAGCACAAAAGCAGTTAGGTTATATTCAGGTACGTGGCCCTCCTAGTTTATTAATTTCAACTGTTTCTTTCACCCTTTTCTCCCAATGCCTTGCGACATTCCGCCACACAAGCTTGCAGTTACATGTTCAAAGAGATTGAAACCGCACGTCCAATGCGTTTTATTCTGCTGAGATTATAACAGAACTATCCAAGTTAACAAATAATTTTGATGGAAACCATACAATTCTAGGTGCACCCTCCCTGTACTGAGTATGTTAAAAACATGAATCACCTTGTGTGTCAAGAACTTAATAACTTCAGTAATTTAAATGGAACCATCTGTTACGGTACATGTTGGCATGCTCCCAGTTGCCCCAAGCTCAAGGATAGTGTTACATTTGAAAGATTATGGGGGCAGTTACTGCATAGGTATTGTGTTCAACAACTCACTCTGGAACATCTAGACTGATTATAGAATTCCCAAAGAATACTTTTGAAATTCCATCATCAGGTATGTAAGAATCTGCAGATGAAAGCTAAGGGATCTTTGATGGCTGCCTCAATTCCAGGTTGATACACCAATTCAATAAAACTTGTAACTTTACCTGAAGCTCTCTTTCTGATCAGCTTGAGGTAGTTTAAAATGCTGCAGCGTGTATCAACATCTACTTCCATATTTTCAAGGTAACAGTTGATGATTGGGATTAAACCAGGAAAAACTCCTTCCTGCATGATAAAGCAGATCAGGAGTTAGAAAATGAGTGATCACATTTTTACTCTAATTTAATTGCAATTACAAAACCATACATATTCAAGCAAGCATCAGTAAATGTGAATACATTTTGGCAAAAGATTTGAAGACAATGTTCTTGTAATATTGAAGTTGCTTGTAATATTAATTTACATATAGCCTCTATTTATTTGATGGCAATAAATTTTAGAATGCTCTGAACATCTTTCACATTGTTGTTCAGTGCAGTTGTGATAGGAGAACAGCCTAATTTTGAATGCACCAATTCAGAGCACTGTACAGATGAATGTACACTTTAAAAGAATGTCTAGTTATTTTTAAAATGCCTTAATAGGTCACTATGAACTGGAAGAATATTGAATGTCACTCATTTTCCAACGTGCTCATTCTTTCAATATCATGGCCACTTGACAAAACATCATTTTCCTGCATTTACCCCAATTCCTCACAAACCAGTCTTGGAACTCCCTTGAAGCTCCAAATTCACACCATTTATTGCCTGTTGCTGATGGACTGAAGATGTTCCATATATTTATTACTATTGTCAAAGTGTATCATTTCACTATAGTCTAGCTAATATTGTATTTGTTCTTGAGCAAATTAGGCAAAATGTTGCAAGTGAGCAAATATTTATATTATTTTTAAAAACTCAGATCCCCCCCTCAGTCTCCAACAGTGAGAGACAAGTCAAGGGCATTCAAAAGTATCTCAAAGTATAAGTCTCAATCAAATTCACTCCAATAAACTGAGTCAACCAGGCCAAAATACCTTTCTCTCAGAACACTGCCAAAAACTGAATGGGGCCAAAACAAGGCTCTACATCACTTGATGCTTCCATTTGCACTCCAAGCCATTTGAGATTTCAACCAACATCTCATTAGTCCTTTGAAATGAAAAGATTTGTTTATTGTTTTGTGTACAGATAGAAATAAGCTTTTTGAGGGCTATCCAGACAAGCCAACCTTTAAGTACAACAGTATTGCAATAATAAATCAGGAATGGAGGGTGGAGAGAAAAGTAGTTACAACAGTGTAAAGGCATCATCTTTTACCAATGATGTTCATTTCAGAATCTGACAGCAGCAGGAAAGAAACTGAAGGTTTCATGTTTTCAAGCTCATGAGTTTTCTCCCTGATGGAAGGGTGGTGGAAGCTGAGAGGATAACCAGATGGGATGCATCCTTTAAAGTGTTGACAACAGGAAGCAGTCACTGGAGGGAAGTTTGGCATGTGTGACTGCTGAGCTGTTACAACTCTGCATTTTTTTTGAGTCTTAGGTGGAGCTGCTCCCCTACTAAGCTGTGATGCATCTGGACAGGATACATTTTACGGATCTTATGTAAAAAGGGACTTTGGGAACATAGCAAATTTTCTCAAGAGCAAATGTCAAAAACTCTACTTCCCAAAGCCTAAGAATTTGAAATTCTCCATCTTCTCAGTACCATTGAGTGCTGTTTCATGAGTCAATAACCAGCACTGACATTGAGAGCTTGCTATTCTGACATGCTACCAGACTCTTAAATCTAGGTTCATATGATTTTTTCCCCCTATTTTTAAACTAGTTGGACTACCAAATGTTGACTCCCCTATAAGTGACCATTTCAGGAACACTCAATTTTTTGCCAAAATATAATCACATTTTCTAAGATAAATTCTGTTGGGATTACCCACTCAATATGTTTTGCAACTTCCTGTTCCAATTTGCAGTACTTAGTCTTATCATTTCCAAATGTGTTAATAGTGAAAAAGGCTTTCATGAATCTTCAAGTTCATCATCATCAGTTTATATAAAACCAGAGGAAACAGCATTTTTCTGGACCAAGAGGCACACGCATTCACAAAACGATCACATAAAAATAATCTAAAATAAATGTAAATGTATTTCTGAATAATTTACTCATTCCATTTACAAGACACTTATGGTTACAGGATACTGTTCACCCATCTCACAGCCTTCAGGAAGAAGCTCTTCCCCAGCCGGGCAGCCCTGATTTTGATGCTCCTGAACCTTCTTCTAGATGATAGTGGGTCAAAAATCCTGTGTGATGGATGGTAGGGATCCTCAATAATTCTTCGAGCCCTATTTAAGCAATATTCCGGTGTATGTCATCAGAGGAAAGAGAAACTCCAGTGATCTTCTGTCTTTTTGAT
Organism: Narcine bancroftii; assembly: GCF_036971445.1. Taxonomy (NCBI): domain Eukaryota; kingdom Metazoa; phylum Chordata; class Chondrichthyes; order Torpediniformes; family Narcinidae; genus Narcine; species Narcine bancroftii. Next base: position 126,375,407 of record NC_091474.1, on the reverse strand, counting down.
TATCCTCTGTATTGACTTCCAGCCAGAATCCACATCACACAATCATGCTGTCAGACAGGATACTCTCAATTGCCAAGTTGGGGACTGGTGGCCGTGCTCTTCTCCACCTCCTTAGGCAGTGTAGGCATTGCTGTGACTTCCTAATGAGGTGTCGTGAGTCCAGGATAAGAGGTCTGTTATGTGCACATCCAGAAATTTTGTGTTCCCTACTCTCTGACAGGGCCATTGATGTGCAATGGAAAGAGATTCACCATCTTCCTGAAGTTATGAGCCTCCCATCCTCTTCTCTGTCACCTGACTCATCATTGTTGCTGATGAGGCCAACTACTGCTGTATCATCTGCAAACTGGATGATTCTGTCTGGCAGTGTAGTCATGAGTCAACAGTAGCAGGATAAGCACACAGTGTTGAGATGCATCAGTGCTCAGCGTGATAGGACTTGAGGGTTTGTTGCCAACATGGACTCTGGTAGTTTGGTCAAGTCCAGTACTTAGTTTCAGAGAGTTGAGTCTCAGCATGGACAGTTTATCCACAGGCCTCTGAAGTATGATCAGGTTGAATGCCGAACTGAAATCAATGAACAACAGTTTAGTGTTTGAGGCATCGTTCTCTACGTGGGTCAGGAGGGAGTGGAGGGTCAAGGCTATAGCATCATCTGTGGACCGATTTGGACGGTAGGCAGGCAAATGGAAACAGGTCCAATGTTAATGTAAGCTGGAAATCTCAGGTAAACACAACTTGCTTTAACTCAGAATACCTAGTTGCCACCTAGCATCAGAGAAACCATTGTTTGTCTTTTATCTCCCATATAATATTGAAGTCAAAATTTTGAACTCAGTTCAAGGTATTTTTTTTTCCATATATCCTTTCCAAGACACTTTACATTTTCTGAGTTCATTTGTCATCGATTTACTACAGGTTATTAATCACTTGGCATGTGTGTTTGTTTCTGATTTTAACTTTATATCCTTTTACTCTTGTATTAACCACAGTTAAATAATTACAGAAGTGGAACTTGCCCTACCTTGGTAATGTATTATCAATTTCAAGCAAAAAGCTGCCCAATAATGGAAACAACGCCAATTTAAATCTGCCATTTGATGCATCTTATTCTTTTTTGTTGCTGGGTGAATGTGGTTCAACCTCCAGATAATGGCAACAAGAATCACAGTTTTGTCAGAATTAATTCCCTACCTCAAAGCTAAGATTCCTCTGCTCATGGGAAAAAGGAGCTGGGAAACTACCAAATGTTGCCAGTTTGCAAGGTGGTGATCTTTTGTTGTGCTGGGTCACATGTTTAAAACTGTATTTTTATTACTTTCTGGTTGACAGCACTTCTGCAAATGATGGGAAAGTATTATAACCAGCATTTTCACATACCTTGCCATTAATAATGGTGTCCACACTCATTAACGTATACTCTTCCGAATCCAAATCAAGGCCATTTGGTGTACAAGCACAGCCATCGACTACTGGGTTTCCAGCTAGAAGGAAAAAGCCAGGACTTAAATAGTTTTGACCATTTTACATCATTCAAATAGAAAGAGTAAACTTGTTAAATAATGAATTGAGAACACAGAACAAGTGAAGATTATTCAATCACCTTTGCACCCTGCAGCTGAGAGAAATGCTCTGGGTGCCAGGAAGGTAGGTACTTACTGCATGTACCCATTCTCGGACCTATTCTTGTAACTACTGCTCAGACAAGTCAGAGGATTGCCACACCAAGGATATTGATGGAAAGGAAATTGGACGACAATATCAGAGCATCAAGGAAAGTTTTGACGCTGGTTAGTGATAATCAAGGCCCAACATATGGTACTCTTTATTTGCCAGTCCATATCCAACTACTGTCTTGATCTTGCTGCATGTTGGCATGGACTACTTGCTGAGAAGTTCTGTGTAGATTGGATATTATTTGATTAGTGATCATCCCTATTTCTAAACCTGGGATCCAAAGTTCTGATGAAGCAGCTTGTAACTCCTTGAGCCTGGGTGACTGATAGGAGGAACTCTTGTGATTGGTATATCTCACCAATAACTACGACTTTTCTTTCTACAAGAAAATATCAGATGGTGTTTCCAAAATGATGCTTCATTTTGCCAGAGCTGATGCCAGACATAGTAACGTCAAAGGCAGCCACTTTCATAACCTCTGTGATTCAAAAAGTATGTTTGAACCTCAGCTGTGAAGAAGTCAGAACTTCAGTAGTTCAGACACAACCTTGCCTGAATGGTGTACTAACAACACTCAATGTCACCAAAACCGAGGAGCTGATTGTGGACTTCAAGAAGGGAAAGGCATAGGTGTACAATCTAGTGATCATTGGGGAAAACAGGTGGAGGAGATGAGTAAGTTTAAGTTCCTGGGAGTCACCATCTTGGACAACATTTCCTGGACCCAACACACAAATGTCATTGTGAAGAAAGCACGTCAGCACCTCTACTTTCTCAGGAGTTTGCAGAGGTTTGGTATGTCATCAAAAACCTTGGCAAAAATTCTACAGCTGTGTAGTGGAAAATGTGCTGACTGGCTGCATCACAGTCTGGTATGGGGCACCAATACCTCTGAATAGAAAGCCCTGCAAAAGATAGTGGACAAAGCTCAGTATATCACAGGCAACACTCTTCTCACTTTCGAGAAAATCTAGATGGAACGCTGCAGTCGGAAAGCAGCAGCAATCATCAAGGATCCACACCACCCAAGACATGCCCTGTTCTTGTTGCTGTCATCAGGAAAGAGGTACAGGTGTCACAGACTTGTACCACCAGGTTCAAGGACAGTTACTCCCCTACATCATCAGACTCAACAACATTTGGACTCATTTAAGGACTCTTATTTTGGACTTATTTATTACTGAACATTTATTTTCTAAATTGCAGTATGCACTTTTCTGTTTACATTTCTCTCTTTTGAATGTTTTTCTTGATGACAGTTTTTTTCACTATTAATAAGCAGAAATTCTGCCCGGTATGCGATGTCATGCATGTACTCTGACAATAAATCGGAACTTTAAAAACCCAATTTGGGCCCAAGCAGAGATCAGGTCCAGCTTGATAACATTTTGACAACACTTTCCAGCTCTTCATTAATAATTGAGTGATAATTAATTTAAATGATTTATCCTGCTGTGTGTAAATAGGAAATGCCCAATTAATTTTCCACTGTGGCACTGATACCAGTGTTGTTCCTATTCAGAAGCTATATTACCAAGGGGATAAGTGGTTCTGGAATACCAGTTCTGCAACAGAGCCATTAGCTGTCCCAAAACCTTAGCTGATTACATTGTTTCTTGCCAACACATGCAGTAAATATAACTGGCTGAGAATAATGATGCATCATCTCTGCACTTTCAGCTAAACAGTTTTAATGCTTCAGCCTAGTCTCAGACGCTAATGGTCAGTTTGGCAATCCTCGAATACGAGTTGTTCAACATGGAGTACATCTCTCAGCTGAGAAAGAATGCTAAGTGGTTGATTCATTGCTCAATTTGACCTGATAATTCCCTCCCACCTACATTCTCTTGTATTCCCACCTCTGAAGAATCAGTCCTGCCAGTGGGACAAGATATAGCACAAGTTGCAGTCCTCAGGCACATTGCTTTGCAATTTCTCTCTAGCAGATGAAATTGATTAAATAAATGCTTTCATAATTAACACAAAATATTATTTGAATTGCTGCATGCATATTTGGTAGGTTATTTGGCTAACCAGAAATTAAATTGCAACTCTTTCAAAGGTCATATTACAGGGAAACAATTAAAATATATTTACAATATGAAGTTAACAAAATAAGCCAATGCTAAGATAATAAATCTTGGAATATTCAATATTCTTTCCTCCTTAATTGGCGAAGTAAGTGTTAACTGAAGCTTCAAATTTCAATAAATATCTATTGTCCCAGATCTTGCAAGTAATTCTGACTCAAGTCTTCCATGCAGTTCCATAGGGCCCCGAATGCACACAGATAAAAAGCTTCTTCAGCTTTCTGTTCATTCCCCATCACATTACATTCTTCAGATCTCCTTGTATTTTTGTAAAATTTGATTCTGCAAGTATGACTCCACTAGAGCATATTGTTTCTGTGAGCAAGTCATGGTGCACCTGATTGAAATCTCTAGTAGCAGCACGGTCTCCTCTAGAGAGAAATATCTATCCAGAAAAATCCAGGCAATTCAGATAACCAGATTTAAATTCAGAAATGACTCGGTGGGATTTGAGGTCAATACTTGGATCGACATCTTTCAATTACTAATCTGATAATAAAACTACCGTTCACAGCACGTTTTGCTGCCCTGGGCGTCCAATAAACATTATCTAATTATTTGAGTGGAAAAAGATGTGAAATGAAAAACAAACTATCTTAATTTAATCCCACATTCAAACAAGAGCTGCGCAAAACCAGGAAGTTAACTGACCATTGTAATATGCAAGAAAATGATCATTAGATATTTATTAATACTTAGTGATTTGAAAAAAATAATTGATTGTTAAAATGAAATGCGTGAATTAGCTTCTGAATTTTTACCTTTGTAGATGTCTTTCCTGAAATAGAACATTCCTTGACGAACAGCATCACGCTTTTGAGCCACAATCAAGTTCTCATCCACCTAAATAAAATGTGTCCATTAGTTTTTAATATCCACATTCTACAAGGCAATATTATGGGAGTAAAATAGGCATTATTTAAAAAATACTGAACAGTAAAATAGTCCCGGAATACTGAAAATTTTGCTTAATGCTGACATTTTCAGTGGATTTGACAAAAACAGCAAGTCAGATTGTAAATTAAACAGAGCAACAGCAAATGTTGGTTCACTATTTCAAAATGCTCACCTTGTCCTTTTACTGAAATGTGTTGAAATTTTCCTTAATGTTATTTCCCTGAATTAACCAAACTAAATGAAGACGACCACAAAATGTGCAAAAAAATGATGTTCATGAAAAATTAACATTTATACTGTTACAAATATTGTTGTCAAAGCTGGCCTTGACCCATATCCAATTAACCTCACTGCAAGTTTCGTGCAGCCGCAAAATTAAGTGCGAGGATACCACTGCTGAAGAAGAAAATATGACAACAATTGATACAAACTTTTTATATAACAGGTTACTTTCCTGGCTTGGGAGAAAGATCTACAAGCAGAGATAAAGTATCAGCCTTTTCCCATGTGATTCAGTCATAAAGAATGACCCAGGTTTAATCCCAAAGGATGCAACTGAGAAGTTGGTGATGATTCGCTTCTATTAACTTTGGTTTAAAAAAACATGTTGTCTATTGTTGTCTCAAACATGGCATTTCTTTTTACATTCAGAATGTACGAATAACAAATAAGCCTTGAAATACATGCTTCGCATCTTTTGCTCAATTTGTTTCCATGTGCATGGGACATTTGTGAATATTCAAGCTTATATACTTTAAAAATAATTATATTCTCATCAAAATTAAAAAGAAATATGTTGAAAAAATAAGACTTTGAAGTAATAGTTTAAACAAAGTTAACATCCATGCCAAAAATAACCTTCAGGAGCAACTCTGAGTCATGCAGCTTGGAAGCAGAAGAATAGTTGACATTTTGGGTCAAGACTCTTCATCACAAAAGTTCACGTCACTAGTTCACATTCTACACGAGACCGCTGGAGTAGCAAAGCGTGGTGAAATTATTGCTCTTGATTCAATAAAACTAGATATTGGAGCTACTTATCTTATTAAATGTAGATACAAGTAGAAATGACTTACTTTCTCAACTATTTACTCAACTATGAATGAACAGAAACTTTTTTTAAACTCCTTCAATCTAGTGTTGACCAGAAAGGAACAGATTTTTGGAAAGCAAGATCAAATGAAGCAATAAACACCATTACTCACAACCTAACAGTAACTATTATTCAGTAGATTGTTATGATGGCTGTTTCAACAGGTTCTCATTAACCTTGCTTTGAGTTTCTGCAGATCTTCCAGTCCTCTAACCAATATCACTGCTCTGCTGAGAGCAAATTGAAACAGTGTCAGCAGGTAAACACTTCAGTCAATGCTCCATAAGCATATAAGGTAGCACAATAGCAAATTAATTTTAAAAACTGATCACTTTCTAATGAAAACATGTGTTGAGCTTTAGATAACAATTGGCACCGGAGTCAAGGAATGAGGGATTTGAAGACCTTCAAGATATGAAATAATGCACTTTGGAAGGGTGAACTTGAAGGCAGACTATGGAGTTAATGGCAGGATTTTTAACAGTGTGAAGGAACAGAAGGACCTTGGGATTCAGTCCACAGATCCCTCAAGGTTGCTGAGCAAGTTGATAGGGTTAAGGTGGCACATTGAGCACTGGCCTTCATTATTTAGGGGATTGAGTTCAAGAACCATGAGGTAATGTTGTATCTTTATAAATTCTTGGTCAGTTCTGGCTGCCTCATTACAGGAAGGATAATGAAGGTTTAAAGAGGGTGCCGAAGAGATTTACCAGAATGTTGCCTGTATTGGAGAAGATGTCTCATGAATCAAGGTTGACAGAACTAGGGTTCTTTTTTCCATGATGGATGAGAGGTAACAGAGGTATACAAGATTATTAGGGGCATAGATAGGGTGGACAGCCTGCACTTTATTCCCAGGCCTTTATCAGAACATCTGGTTGAGATGAGTGGAGGAAGGTTTTGGGAGATGAGAGGTGTTTTCTTTTTCAAAAAACAGAACGGTCAGTGCCCAGAATGCATTGCTGGGGATGGTGGTGGAGGCTGGTGAAATAAGGACATTTAAAATACTTTAGATTAGCATTTGGATGTAAAAAAGAGTTATGGGTGTGGTAGAGAAGGATTAGTGTTGTAGACTAGGGTTACATAGGTTGGTACAATATTGTGGGCCAAAGTTCTTTGTCTGAAACCAGAGTCCTGCACATTGCTCAAGTTGCATTCAGCAAAACTCCAATAATTATCTATACTCAGAACACATGGGCTTTCAGACAGATGGTTTATGGTCCGTTATTTACACCATCACCAAACATCTGATTGACTTATACTTAAAAAGTTACTCACTATTACATTTACTTTTCCAGTGAGGCTCGACAAGTGAAAGGGAGCACGGGAACTAGAATCCAGTGATTGGAAACGAAGCATAGGATTATAACCCAGCAAGCCAGATGTTGAATAATTTGGATTTCTGAATCATTGGGCAACTGATTACCAGTTTCACTGCACTGTGTGGAGCTGAAGGCTGATTCAAAAAGTACAAATTGGCCCCAAAGTCCTGCCATGCAGGTGGAGATTGCATTATAAAAAATTGTACAGTAATGAAAGTTACAAATTAGTAACCAAGTTATCAATGACCAAAGGCCAGGGTAACTCAAAAGTCCTTCAGATTGTGAAAAAAAATGTTTTTTGGATTTATCCAATTTACACCTTGAATGAACCAGCAAAATTCTGGTGAAGTCTGATCAGGAGTGTTATTACCTGAACTACAAAGAGTAGCCTGGCTCTTTTTCTTAAAAAAGATGGCAATAAGTCTAAGAATAGGCAGCACATATAGTCAGTACTTTTAATTCTAAATTTTGGATTCAGATTCAATCTGAAAAGTAGAACAACTTAGATTATCTGAAATGGTCAGGACCAGGCCTATTTTGAATAATTTTTTTATTGGAGAACAGGTCATTTTTTAAAAAAAGCCCAGAACTAAGAGCAAATTACTTGTAACAGTCTTTCAACAACAACAAACAACAAGGGAAGGCTTTTAAAGCATTAAAATAATGTTTAATCCTTACCAAAAAAATGCTAGCCACTGCCGGGAGACCGAGTTTCCCGCTGCTGCCCCGGAGCCATAGGTACCTGATCAGTTCGGCTCCAAAAAAGTTTTGGATATATAAGAATTTCTGATTTGTTTTGGATATCCACATTTAGCCAAAATATTTAAAAAATTTTGGATAATTGAGGATTTCGGAAAATCCAATTTCTGATAATTGAAGTTCTACTGTATTCATTACTCTCAAGCAGCCTAAAAATTCAATTCATTTCAATGTGATTCAGATAATTATTTACAAAATTTCTTCAAATACTTAGCCTTAAATAGAGGGCAGCTAAATTTCGAAGTAAAATTTTATACTGCATAGTTAGATACCACTGAATGAAGAAAATTAGAAAAGCATTTTCTCAATATAAAATCCTTTAAAATTTGTTTTCCTCTTTCAGGATTAAATTATAATTTATCAGCATTAAGCATTTTAAAAAAATATAAAATTAAATTTGGCGGGAGGGTGGAACTCTTATTTCTCATTCAGCTCTGCAGTAACCTTGCTTTAGAGAAAAAAAGGAGATTCAGTCTTTCTGAATAAAGATCTGTATGGCCTCCAGAAGGAAAGTGAAAAGGGAAACAAAGGTTTGAACAAAACTCTCCAATGGTGACAGTGAAGAACAATACTCCATTTGACTGTATCACTGCTCTGCTGAGAGCAAATTGAAACAGTGTCAGCAGGTAAACACTTCAGTCAATGCTCCATAAGCATATAAGGTAGCACAATAGCAAATTAATTTTAAAAACTGATCACTTTCTAATGAAAACATGTGTTGAGCTTTAGATAACAATTGGCACCGGAGTCAAGGAATGAGGGATTTGAAGACCTTCAAGATATGAAATAATGCACTTTGGAAGGGTGAACTTGAAGGCAGACTATGGAGTTAATGGCAGGATTTTTAACAGTGTGAAGGAACAGAAGGACCTTGGGATTCAGTCCACAGATCCCTCAAGGTTGCTGAGCAAGTTGATAGGGTTAAGGTGGCACATTGAGCACTGGCCTTCATTATTTAGGGGATTGAGTTCAAGAACCATGAGGTAATGTTGTATCTTTATAAATTCTTGGTCAGTTCTGGCTGCCTCATTACAGGAAGGATAATGAAGGTTTAAAGAGGGTGCCGAAGAGATTTACCAGAATGTTGCCTGTATTGGAGAAGATGTCTCATGAATCAAGGTTGACAGAACTAGGGTTCTTTTTTCCATGATGGATGAGAGGTAACAGAGGTATACAAGATTATTAGGGGCATAGATAGGGTGGACAGCCTGCACTTTATTCCCAGGCCTTTATCAGAACATCTGGTTGAGATGAGTGGAGGAAGGTTTTGGGAGATGAGAGGTGTTTTCTTTTTCAAAAAACAGAACGGTCAGTGCCCAGAATGCATTGCTGGGGATGGTGGTGGAGGCTGGTGAAATAAGGACATTTAAAATACTTTAGATTAGCATTTGGATGTAAAAAAGAGTTATGGGTGTGGTAGAGAAGGATTAGTGTTGTAGACTAGGGTTACATAGGTTGGTACAATATTGTGGGCCAAAGTTCTTTGTCTGAAACCAGAGTCCTGCACATTGCTCAAGTTGCATTCAGCAAAACTCCAATAATTATCTATACTCAGAACACATGGGCTTTCAGACAGATGGTTTATGGTCCGTTATTTACACCATCACCAAACATCTGATTGACTTATACTTAAAAAGTTACTCACTATTACATTTACTTTTCCAGTGAGGCTCGACAAGTGAAAGGGAGCACGGGAACTAGAATCCAGTGATTGGAAACGAAGCATAGGATTATAACCCAGCAAGCCAGATGTTGAATAATTTGGATTTCTGAATCATTGGGCAACTGATTACCAGTTTCACTGCACTGTGTGGAGCTGAAGGCTGATTCAAAAAGTACAAATTGGCCCCAAAGTCCTGCCATGCAGGTGGAGATTGCATTATAAAAAATTGTACAGTAATGAAAGTTACAAATTAGTAACCAAGTTATCAATGACCAAAGGCCAGGGTAACTCAAAAGTCCTTCAGATTGTGAAAAAAAATGTTTTTTGGATTTATCCAATTTACACCTTGAATGAACCAGCAAAATTCTGGTGAAGTCTGATCAGGAGTGTTATTACCTGAACTACAAAGAGTAGCCTGGCTCTTTTTCTTAAAAAAGATGGCAATAAGTCTAAGAATAGGCAGCACATATAGTCAGTACTTTTAATTCTAAATTTTGGATTCAGATTCAATCTGAAAAGTAGAACAACTTAGATTATCTGAAATGGTCAGGACCAGGCCTATTTTGAATAATTTTTTTATTGGAGAACAGGTCATTTTTTAAAAAAAGCCCAGAACTAAGAGCAAATTACTTGTAACAGTCTTTCAACAACAACAAACAACAAGGGAAGGCTTTTAAAGCATTAAAATAATGTTTAATCCTTACCAAAAAAATGCTAGCCACTGCCGGGAGACCGAGTTTCCCGCTGCTGCCCCGGAGCCATAGGTACCTGATCAGTTCGGCTCCAAAAAAGTTTTGGATATATAAGAATTTCTGATTTGTTTTGGATATCCACATTTAGCCAAAATATTTAAAAAATTTTGGATAATTGAGGATTTCGGAAAATCCAATTTCTGATAATTGAAGTTCTACTGTATTCATTACTCTCAAGCAGCCTAAAAATTCAATTCATTTCAATGTGATTCAGATAATTATTTACAAAATTTCTTCAAATACTTAGCCTTAAATAGAGGGCAGCTAAATTTCGAAGTAAAATTTTATACTGCATAGTTAGATACCACTGAATGAAGAAAATTAGAAAAGCATTTTCTCAATATAAAATCCTTTAAAATTTGTTTTCCTCTTTCAGGATTAAATTATAATTTATCAGCATTAAGCATTTTAAAAAAATATAAAATTAAATTTGGCGGGAGGGTGGAACTCTTATTTCTCATTCAGCTCTGCAGTAACCTTGCTTTAGAGAAAAAAAGGAGATTCAGTCTTTCTGAATAAAGATCTGTATGGCCTCCAGAAGGAAAGTGAAAAGGGAAACAAAGGTTTGAACAAAACTCTCCAATGGTGACAGTGAAGAACAATACTCCATTTGACTGTATTATAAAGGTTTAAAGCCAATGCAGCTTTACAAAGCTAAAGGATCAGATTTTCATTGTAGTTAATTTGAATTGGTTTTTCTTTCCAGGCTCTGTTTTAACTTCTTTTTTCTTTGGCTTGGCTTCGCGGACGAAGATTTATGGAGGGGGTAAAAAGTCCACGTCAGCTGCAGGCTCGTTTGTGGCTGACAAGTCCGATGCGGGACAGGCAGACACGGTTGCAGGGGAAAATTGGTTGGTTGGGGTTGGGTGTTGGGTTTTTCCTCCTTTGCCTTTTGTCAGTGAGGTGGGCTCTGCGGTCTTCTTCAAAGGAGGTTGCTGCCCGCCAAACTGTGAGGTGCCAAGATGCACGGTTTGAGGCGTTATCAGCCCACTGGCGGTGGTCAATGTGGCAGGCACCAAGAGATTTCTTTAGGCAGTCCTTGTACCTTTTCTTTGGTGCACCTCTGTCACGGTGGCCAGTGGAGAGCTCGCCATATAACACGATCTTGGGAAGGCGATGGTCCTCCATTCTGGAGACGTGACCCATCCAGCGCAGCTGGATCTTCAGCAGCGTGGACTCGATGCTGTCGACCTCTGCCATCTCGAGTACTTCGACGTTAGGGATGAAAGCGCTCCAATGGATGTTGAGGATGGAGCGGAGACAACGCTGGTGGAAGCGTTCTAGGAGCCGTAGGTGGTGCCGGTAGAGGACCCATGATTCGGAGCCGAACAGGAGTGTGGGTATGACAACGGCTCTGTATACGCTTATCTTTGTGAGGTTTTTCAGTTGGTTGTTTTTCCAGACTCTTTTGTGTAGTCTTCCAAAGGCGCTATTTGCCTTGGCGAGTCTGTTGTCTATCTCATTGTCGATCCTTGCATCTGATGAAATGGTATATGCAATGAAAATGCACTAACCTCTTCCCTCAGACACTTAATGGAAATTAAATTTTCTATAGCCAAAAAAAAAACTTTTTATAATGCTCCACTTGCGAACCTTTACAACAATAACTCCTGAAGTGCCAGTAAAGGCTTCTGAGCTCTTTCTGAATATTTCACACACTACACACAAAGTTCTCAACCATTTTCCCCTCCACAGATCACCAAAATAGTTATTTACCACAGACCACTTGTAACAAACCACCAGTGAGGCAGGACTGGTGAGCTCAAGCCCATTCCCATTTTGATTGGTAGAAAATTTGAGAAGGTTAGGTTCACAACCTTATTTTTACCCATTACTTGCTTGTTATATTTTTCTTCTCCGTCACCATAGACCACCCAGAACAAACCCATAGATCACCAATGGTCCATGAACCAGATTGAAAAATACTGAACTAAGCCATTTTTACTCACACGAATCACATTTGACTAGCCTTAAAACACAAGGTCCAAGGAAATGCTTATTACTAACATTTTAAACCAAATATAGGACCAATATTTGTGAAAGACCTATATTTTCTGAATCAAGTACTTACTTTTGAGAGTGGAATAAGAAAATCCAATTTATAGGACAGTATTACACGGGTGAGCAGCACAACAAAGACAACATACGCAGAATTCTCAAAATCTGTCAGTTGGACCTGTGAACAATTTTTTAGAGCATTAGTGTTGGCAGAAATTTAAAAATCAGCAATTTACATCCATTAAGCTTACTGTGAGAATTTAAAGCAAATCCTATTTTTATTCGAGGAAAAGATTGCGACTTCCACAAAGGGAAGCCTACATAATTGATCCAAACTAAAAGTATACATGCATGTCCAAGTTTCAGGAATTATTACAATGGCCTGATCAACAAAGCAGATACTCAGACTCAGCATTTCCAACTGATTCAATCTCTAGCAGCGTTAATGTACGCCAGCATTGAACAGAGAGTGACTCAAACAAAATAGAATGCCACATCTTCTGTTTGCTTAAGGTTTCTAGTATTCATCCATTTAACAGTAATGGGAAAATAGTTGTGGGGAAAATGCTAACATTGGAACTATTTACTCTAGTATAGAAAAAGCAGAGGGAGATCTACACTGCTTCTTAAAAACCATAAACCTAAGCATTAACAAGTTAATTTGGCCACTTGGAGAATCAGGAATGAGTGACTAATTTTTAAAAAAATCTTCAGAATAGGGGTATGGGAAGCCTTTCTTTGAATTGGTGAAACATGCTAGGGCATAACAACTCAAGAAAAACACATCTGAAGTCAAGGATTGGAAAAAATGAACTAATCAACAAAAATAGCTTTGCATTGTTTTACATGAGGTTAGGGAAATAGAATTTCCCAACCTCAGACAGACAATTGGGATCTCTTCAGCACAAGCTGGTTGAAGATGTAAAACTTGATTACAAGAGTCAGTCAACATTGCAAAGACAGATTTAGCCATTACTTCTCACTAAATGAAGAGAGGCTGACTAATGATGAGTCATGGATTTTTTACTCCTCACTTTCAGATAAGGTTGTCATTTGAGAGCCAATTCTCAATGGAGAAAGAACACACATCTGCTTCTTGCTTGGGATTTGGTTAGCTACTTATTCCTGTACACCGAGGCTACTGGATGAGATCTTTGATTTACCTCTAAACTTGATAATTCAATTTAAATCAGTCATCCATGTGTACTCAACTCACATGCATCTATAACTTTGGTTTGAATATTCATAAAATTAATAATTTCCATAGTCACATGCCAGTGACTTCATGTAAAATTTTAATTTATTGTTCTGCTGTACCTATCAAGGTTCCTCACTCACTCTCCAACAGCCCTAGAAACCAAAATAAAGAGCACCACCTAGTATTCATCCAAGCCAAAACTGAGGAGCACTGTCAAGATTAGGAACTTGGTTACATATATACTGATCTCATTTTTTGATTAATTTATAGCAGTCACACAAATAGTTTCATGCCCAAGCCTATCATTACCCAGAATGCCATCCACAATTGTGCAGACAAAAGAGTGAGCCCAATCGACTGAATATTTTGGGACTCTTGTAGATCTGCTTGAACCTCTCCAGTTCCTCCTCATACAAAGAAAAACTGTCATCCCAGAAATCAATTTGGGAAACCCTCACTGCTCTGCTTCTGTTGTAAGTTTGTCATGTAGAAAGGTAAGGTGAGATACTTAAGATAATTAGCACTTTGGAAGTAGGTTGTAGTAAATACACAGACAAAGAGTAAGGATTGGTTAACTGACAGAAAGCAGTAGCAATAAACAGGTCATTTTTGGGTTGGGAAGCTGTGATTAGTGGGATGTCAGGTAAAGGTTCCATTATTGTCACGTAATACTACATTTAGAATGTAACATTCATTAAATTCCTTAACTTTTGTCTACAGAGAGTCGCCACTTTGTCCATTGCCTCTCACAGAAGCCTACAGCACCTGGTGTTCGTAGGCGGTCTCAGGCCCAGAGCCTGCTTAGCTTCTGAGATCAGACAATCCCAGGCATATTCAGGCTATTTGGTATTCACAGCTGATCACCAATAATATTGATGAAGGATGTTTAATATATCTAAGTTTCAGATGAAACAAAGCTCAGTGATTATGTAGGCTCCAAGAAGGATGCAAGAGGGGTTTCAAGTGAAGTAAAACAATGAGGCAGATGGAAGATTAAGTGGGGAAAAGAGCAATGCAATCACTTTGGCAGACAAGAAGATTTTCTAAATGGTGAAAATTTGTTAGTGTATAGACTATATTCCAGGAACACAGGTTTGTTGACTCTTGTGCTCCTGTTTCTTCCCACATGTCAAAATGCTCTGGTAGATTAATTGGCTCTTGTAAATCACCCAGCAATGTAGTTAAATAGCAAAATAATCAAAGGGGAATTGAAAGACATGCAAAAGGGGACAATCTCAGAGCTAAAGAGAAATTTTAAGAATGGGCACGATCAGGAGAGCTGGCATGGAAAGGCTGAATGGCCTTTAATTTGTGTTGCAATAATTCTTGCACAAAGTAAAATGAATATGGTCATACCACAGGAAAATGGTATGCTAGCTTGTATAAAGGGCTTGGGTGATACGCCACCCTCCCTAATACTGTACATAATAATAGAACAGAGGCAGTGCAGATTTATCCCTGGTGTAGCAAAACTTTTGCTTGAGAAATTAGAGAGATCAAGTAGACTGGGGATATAATTGAATTTGGAACCACGAGAAGTGATCTCATTGAAGTCCACAGAATTTCGATTGTGCTTATGTGACAAAATATGAAGTTGAAGTTTCTCCCTGCTGAAATGCCAAGATTCATAGGTCAGTTTAAGGACAAAGGCTCAGCCGTTTAGGACACTAATGAGAAGAAATTCTGAATACTTGGAACTCTTTGCCCAAATGGGCTGTGAGGGAGATCAGTGTCAAATATATTCATAGTGCCTTACAAGCCTAATTGAGTTTTTTTTGAGGAAGTGACAAAGGAAATTGATGAGGGTACGACAGCAGATTTGTCTGTATGGATTTTACTAAGGCATTTGACAGGGTCACCCATGAGACTTATTCAAGAAGTCATGAGGCAGGGGAATCCATGGAACCTTGGTTGTGTGGATAAAAAAAAATTGGCTTACATGTAGAAAGCAGAGAGTAGTAGTGGAAGTGAAGTATTCTGCCGGGAGGTCAGTGACTAGAAGAGTTCTGCAAGGATCTGTTCTGGGACCCCTGCTCTGTGATCTTTATAAATGACCTAGATGAAGCAGCAGAAGGATGGGTCAGTGAGCTTGCAGATGATACTAAGGTTGGAGGAGTTGTGGATGGTGCTGAAGATTGCAAAAGATATAGACAGGATGCAGAGTTGGGAAAAAACATGGCATATAGAGTTCAATCCAGATAAGTGCAAAAATGTATTTTGGACAAACCACAAGGTTGAATACAGGGTTAATGGTCAGGAGTGTAGATGAACAGAGGGACCTTGGGATCCAAATCCATACATTCCTCAAGGTCACCATGTAGGTTGATAGGATAGTTAAGTAAGCTGATGGGATTCATTAATTTTGGGAATGAGTTCAAGAGTCGAGAGGTCATGTTGCAACTCTACAAATCTCTGGTGAGACCACACTTATGAGTATTGTGTTCATTTTTGGTCAACTCATTTTAGGAAGGATTTGGGAGCTATGGAGAGGGTGCAGAGGAGATTTACCAGGATGTTGCCTGGATTGGAAAACAAGTCTTGTGAGGCAAGGTTAGCAGAGCTGGGACTTTTCTCTTTGGAGCGCAGAAGGATGAGAGGAGACTTTAATAGAGGTCTACAAGATTATGAGAGGCAGCACCTTTATCCCCCAGAGCAGGATCAGCAAACACCAGAGGACATATGTAAAAAGGGAAGGGAGGGAAGTTTAGGGGAGATATCAGGGGTATTTTTTAAAAATATAAAATACAGAGTTGTGGTTACCTGGAATGCCTTGCCAATGATGGTGGTGGAGGCTGAAACATTAGGGGCATTTAAGAGACTCAAATGGGCATAGATGGAAGATAAATAGAGGGATATGGGATAGGGAGGGCTTAGTATATATATTTAAGGAAAATATGGATCAGCACAACATTGAGGGCCAAAGGGCCTGTACTGCGTTGTAATGTTCCACAGTTGAGATCAATAGATTTTAGATATAAAGGGAATTGAAGGATATGGGGTTAATGCATGACAGTGGTAGACACCAGCCATAATCTTATTGAACTGGTGAGCAAAGAATGTGGATGATAGCCTGCTCCTACTAGCCTTCCAAATTATTTGTGATTTTATTTATCAAATGACTAGAATACAGTGCTATTATAGTTCTTTTTTAAATTCACTATGCATCTCGTAGTTTTTCTTGTTTTGTCTGGTGTGGTTTTTGTGTAATCTCATGATGTGTAGGTAGCATTATAATTTGAAGGAATGTTATTTTGTTTATTACTACTGTGTACTGTTTTAAATGACAATTAAGGCATCGTATTGTATTAAGATAGATTTTCCGCTTGATCACATGGATCATTTCAGCTCAATTTGCTCAGTATCAGCAGAACCAATAAAGAGTGTTATTTTGTGTATTTTTATGTCAGAACATTTATAGGAATTATTTGATTTTGTGCACGAGTTTTAATTTCAACAAGGTGGATGAGATTGGCCACATCCAAGGAGTGGCTACCAGTAATCATCAACAAGAATATCATAAATGGTTTCAGTCGCACATTTTTGAGGAGTTTGCAAAAAAAAAAGACATTTCAATTTTGGCTGCAAGACCAAAGTATAAATATCCTAAAACTATGATATGGTCTGCAATCTAAAATCAATCTAACTCAATAGTGGAGTTAAACAGCAAAGTCTGCGCAATACATAAAAGTGCTGAAGGAACTCAGCAGGCCATACAGCATCAATAGGAAGCAAAGGGTAACCAATGAATCGGGCCTGAGCTCTTTGTCAAGATACATAAAGTAGCTTCTTTCTCTGAATAAAAAGGTGGTAAAGCTGGGAACTGAAGTAGTGGTTTGACTGAGAAAAATCAAAACTCTTCCTCTGCTACATTGACGACTACATTGATGCTGCCCCTTGCATCCATGATGAGCTCATCAACTTTATCCACTTTGCTGCTAACCCCAATCTCAAATTCACTTGGTCCATTTCTGGCAATACTTTCCCCTTTCTCAACCTGTCTTCATCTCGAGAGATAACTCTCTATAGACATTTTCTACGAACTCATGAATTCCCACATTTATCTCGACTACACCTCCTCATTCCCTGCCCCTCCAAGGATTTGATCCCTTTCTCTCAATTCCTAAGTCTCTTCCACATCTGCTCCCAGGATGAGATCTTCCATTCCAGAACATCCTGGATGTCCTCCTTCAAAAACATGGTTACCCCTCTACTGCCTTATCCGCAACTTCTCTATTTCATGCACATCTGCCCTGGTCCTCTCTGCCCCCCCCATCAACCACCCTACCAGATCCAATAAATTATCCTCTGCAAGTTCCACCACCTACAACATCCCACCACCCTCCACAAGGACCACTTTATATATGACTCCCTCGTTCACTCATCCCTTCTTACTAATTGCCCCTTCAGAACCTACTTGTCCACAGGAAATGCTACACCTACACCCACACCTCCTCCCTCACCATTTGGAGACGCAAACAGTCCTTCCAAGAGAAGAAACACTTTACATGTATCTGCAGGGGTCATCTTCTGCCCCAGTTGTGGCTCCCTCTACATCATAGAAACTGGATGCAGTCTGGGAGATCTCTTCATTGAGCACCTTTGCTCCCTGTGCTGCAATAACAGAAATGTCCCAGTTCAACCATTTCAATTCAACACCCCATTCCAACGCCAATATGTCTTTCCATAGCCTCATTCACTATCAAAACGGAGGCACAACACCTAATACCAACTGGGTACTTTCCAACTAGATGGCATGAACATCGACCTCTCTAGTTTTCTTTAGGCTCCTTCCATCTCTTTCTCTCTTTCCCTATCCTTCTGTTTCTTTTCCTGCAGCTCTCCACCCCTTTCCCTCTCCAAAGAGGGACCTTCCTCCCCTCCCCCAGTTCTCAGCTCTTCTATCCTCCTACCTGTGACCTAAGCTGTTGGGTTATGCTCCTCCTATCTTTTTATTCAGGCATATGCTTGTTTTCTTCTCATACTTTGTCGAAGAGTTCAGGCCTGAAACGGTTATATCTTTGCTTCCTATGGACACTGCATGACCTAATGAGTTCCTTTGGCATTTGTGTAAATTATTACTTGTTAAACTTTTAAACTGTTTTGAGTGGCAACATCATGTTACCACTCAAATACTGCACACCTTTTAAAAATGCAATTTACACCCAGAAAATAAATTGTGTCTATAAACACAAATTAATGGAATGGATTTTATTAATTAATGCTGTCACTCCAATGCAATCAATACACTTACCTCCATTGGTCGAAATTCAACTCTCCATCCAATTTCAGAATTTGGGGGAGGTGGCTTGAATCTCATAGTTTGCCAGTTTGTGGATTGGATGTTCTAGTAACAGTCAAATTTGTGTGTTATTTTTGCATTAGTTTGGAAACAAGACAGAACTGTACCATGAGAGATACATGCCAACATACTGTTTCATTTGGTTAAAGGAGTCAGAGGGTGCAGCCTCATCTTATGGAATGGTCACTGGAATAAAGGAGGAACTATTCAGAAGACAGAGTTATAGAATTCATCACTCCAGCAGACAGGGGATACTCAGTAGATTTTTCCGACATATCTGTCTTTAGTAGGAAGATGGGGTTGACACAGAATAATCATAACCATATTGAAAAGATGGGTTTTCATGGAGGTTCTGGGTTCTGTTTGGCCTAATATATAGGACGCCCAATTTCATTTTACTTTTCATATCAATAAGCAGTATCACCGATTTCATAAAAACAGACAGGCATTTGATACTCCTGCTTTGAAGGTGAACTGGGTTGGAAGAGCAAATCCCAAGTTTATATAGGCATTTTCTCTATACATTGCAGAAACTAACAGCCATATTCAGAATGAAGTATTGTTCGCTGTGAGCTGACGTTATGAAGAAAACGCAAAACAGCAAACATTAATACACCAAGTTGTGTTATCTTGAAGTACATCAGTGCCCAGCATCCTAAATAAGCCAGAGATATAAATATAAGCTGATAAATACTCAGGATAATTTACTTTAAATGAATTAGAATGAGAAAAGTAAATAACCAGATAAACGTTAACAGGGTCCAGACCAGACGTTAACAGGGTCCAGACCAGACGTTAACAGGGTCCAGACCAGACGAGATCATTGTAAATATGAAAAAATTCTATTCCGATAAATAAAATAGCTGTTAAGCAGATGTAATCAGTTAAAATTAACTTGTCAGTGGACTAATGATATATCAGGTCACTTTCATATAAATTTATTATCTTGCACAAATTCATAAGAAAGTGATATTGCTTTATTGTTAGTTCTATACCAACAAAGGATAGATTGTCAATTACAAAAAAAGACAGGGATTTGTCCTGCCTACATGGGTTTCTTTGGTTTTATCTTACAATACCATCTTAAACTGAAAGCAACTTCAACAAATCAGCAAATTTTAATAAAATATTCAATGCATTATTTCCAAACTAAAACCTATACAAATGCATTTTAAACATTTTGTGCAGCTACTATTAGAGATCAGGGAAAGCAAAGCTGATTTTTTTTTTGGCATCCATTAAATACATTGGCTCTCCACTACCTCACACAGAACCAGATCCCTCATCACTCCTCTGCAGTTAAATACATTTCAACACTAAGAATGCTTCCTTCAAAACTAACACAAAGTTTCTCTGCCTGACTACTTAAGGATCCCAGTTTATCATTACAATGGGTCTCCTGGTTAATGTCCTACTTTTCCAACTTTACAAAGCTGACAAAGGTCCCAACCCTCACCAAGGCACCTGTGGTTCTGATCCACATTGCCATTTGTTCTACTAAAATCTGAGTTCTCTACTTTTGTTTAAATTGCTCTGCAAACTCATTCACTCCATGTCATGTCAACATCCCTCACCCTCAACTCCCAGAACTATTCTGGTTGTTTTCTTGTGGTTCAATTCCTTTCCAATACTAGTGCAATTATCTTACTTTATAAACAAATTTTGGTCACTTCTCCTTTGGCTCATGGTTAACTCCTGTGTGATTGCACTTCTGGTCATTGTCTTGGTATGTTAAAAGTACTGAAGTGTAAATGGAAAATCTTGTGGATTACCTCAAAGTGATCAGATTCATTGGCATCATCCAAGTGTATCTTTTCTGCAAAGAGCGTCAAAGGATCACGAATAAAAAGATGAGCTATGTGTTGTGCCAGTAGATGATCAATACCTGAAAATGTATTTTCACATCAGAAATAAACTCTTCATTGCAAATGGATACAATAAAATTATCATACACTTTCTATCCTCATGAAAAAGTTTTTGCCCTGTGAAAAATATTTGATAATCCAACAAAACTTTTCTAGTCTTCCCTACATATTGGCTGCTTGTTGAATTATTTTAACCCTTTGTTCTTATTTCAACACATTACTCTTACCTTATTTATAGTTATAACATAGAAGGCAGAAATAATCTTCTACTCACCAAGTACTCAACTTAAAGGCAAAGGAGGAAAAACCCAACACCCAACCCCAACCAACCAATTTTCCCCTGCAACCGTGTCTGCCTGTCCCACATCGGACTTGTCAGCCACAAACGAGCCTGCAGCTGACGTGGACATTTACCCCCTCCATAAATCTTCGTCCGCAAAGCCAAGCCAAAGAAGAAGTTATAACATAGAAGGTAGAAATAATTTTCTACTCACCAAGTACTCAACTTGAAGTAACAGAAACAAAGTGAAGTTTTGACTCAAGTCGAGTGCACTTTCAATTTAGGAGGTGCAAGTTGGTTTTTGGGGTGGAAGAGGAGGTCAGGGATTTGAAGAGGGGTGGAATGGGCAAAAGAGAAAGTCAAATGTCGCAAAAAAGAGTAGCAAGCTGAAGGACTGGGAAAATGCCAAGACAGACCAAGAAATTAGGGAGAATAAAATATGACCACAATACAGCAAGACTAAACACTTCAAAAGATAACCAATGAAAAGGTGATGTGGGTTCCTCACAGATTGAAAAAAAACAGCAGAAATACTATTTGGAAAATAATGAAATGCAGAGAAATTAAACAAGTATCCATGGGAAGAAACAGTCAACCAGCATTTCAGGTCTGGACACACATTTCTCTTTCTCCCCCCACTCCCCTCCCCCCCAAACTTCCTGTCTCTTCACCTCTCACCTATTGTCATGTACCTAATATAGCCCCTCCTGGACTAGAGTATGCAAATTCAGATCTCATCATATTTTTTAATAATTCCATAAAAATATCAATGTCCACATTGATACAAGAAACCCTTTTGAAACATTCACAAATGGTATTGATGAAATCAATAATAAAGCTTCAACTTCACCGTTCAACATTGCTGGAAATTAAGAATGGCTAAAAACTTTGAAATTTACAGAACACAAGAACATAATGGCATTTTACTCATTTTCTTAATTTTCTTCCTTATGGCTTACAAAAATTAGCCCCTGACTATTGAAAGGTGTACGAATTTTCAGAAAACTTCCAGACTTCAAAATTATTCTGTCCTTCCAAGTTGAAAAGCATGAAGTTAGGCTAGATGTTAGATTAGGTTAAATTGCTTGGTCTTAATTTTCCTTTCAAAATGCAAAGTGTGGGAACCAATCCCTCAGTTTTAATGAGGATACAACAAAGACCAAAGTTATAAACATTAACAGAAAAATTGAACCTCTGCAGACCTGGTGTTAATTGTTTCTAAAATCAATATCCAGAACTTTTTGGTAATATCTACAAACAGAAATCTGCTCTTCCTCAAAACTCATACCCATTTTTGAGTACTAGCCCATTGAAAAAGGTTCTGCACAGCCATTTCAATTGATGGTACTAAATCTCAAGCATTGCTCATTTGCATTTAAATCTGAGCCAAAAGTACATGTCAAATGTGGCAAGAAATAGCAATTGACACAAATGTTTCAATATTTGATAAGTCTGGGGATTTAGCACCAAAGAGACCAGAGGAGAGTAAATATGATGTCAGGGTGTAGGAGGGAGCTCACGGTGGGAGGAAGGAAATCACAGAGATTAGCCAGTCCTCCCCTTCCCTCTGCCCTCTCCCACCCTTCCCAAATATTAGCAATCATTACAAAATTAGGTCACCCACAATTATAGATATTATTAATTGGAATACTAAATTTCTAGAAAAGTTCCATTGTGTATGCCTATCACATTAAACCCATCCTTTTTTAATATTGCCTTAAAATCCTCTTTTTAAAAACAAAATCATTTATCTCTCCTTTACACTATCACAAATCTTCCTTTCTTGCAGATGCTGATCTGAAAAAGAGTGTCAAGCCTGAAATTATAACCGTTTCTTCTTCCAAAGATACTGCCAGACCTGCTGAGTGTTTCCAGCATTTCCAATTTTTATTCCCCTTGTTCATCCCTCAAAACCACCATCCTACCCCAACTTTTTTCAGTTTTGAAGAATCGTCCTCAACCTGAAATATTAATCTCTTTTTCACGCATTCTTGAGCAGGGCAATTTCAGCATGCACCATAATTTGCTTTTGAATGAAGAAGGAATCCCAGTTTTTTTAAAAATATAAATGTATACTTTAATACCTCCTTCTCGAAGCTGCTTGTAGATTTCATCATCAACAGTCAGTTCCAGATCATTGTACTTCTCCCCACATTTGGAGAGGTAACTATCAATCGAATCAAACCTGGACTTCCTAATCCTATACTTGCTGTGCTTGCGAGGCTGAAAAACAAATCAGGCTTAAGCTTCAGTCTGTGCAAGATCAAACAGCAACAAGCAAATATCAACTCTGAATTCACTCATTACCTCCAAACCTCTTTCCTCTCTGGTTCGATCATCCACAGAAGCAGAAATTATGCCCCAGCGACAATCTGTTTCTGATACATAACCCCTATAAATTGGTGCAGCAGCACTCAAAGCCATCTGAAAGGAAAATTGTACTTTAATACAACACACATCTGCAATTCAATTAATTTCAGATTAATTTAATTTCAACAAATGCACAAAACTTATTAAATGCCCTCAAGGCAATTTCATGCTATTGAAGAATCTTGATTTAAAAAAAAATTGTAATCATGTTTATTTCTCTGTGGAGTTAAAGTACTAAATAAAATAACCAATATGAATGAGCCATATGGCCCCAAATTCACATCTTTAAACCAATGTTCTTCCCATTTAAAGTTTGTTTGGTCACAGCTAATAATAATAATGCAGGTAAGAAATTACCTTCATGTCTGGAGTTAGGTCTCATCAAATGTACCCCAAAATGTTTCAGGAAGAGATGGACAATTATTTTTATACCTTTCAATCACTGCTGATATTTATTCCTAAATCCTTTGACAATTTCAAATCAATGATTATCTCATATATAATGGCAAAACAAATCTAGAATGAATAAAAGGTATCTTCAGAACACTAGAAATGATTAGCTCTATCCAATTTCCATTTTTACTACTATTGTTGTAGTGTGAAAAGACAGATGAATATTCTAATCAGACGGAGATGGAATTGAAATCCCTCAGAAATCTCTATTCAAGAATTGAAAAAGAACTTAATAATGACACAGATTGAAGATCTGGAATCAATTCAGAAAATTCTTTGGACTTAACAGGATTTATAGTTACAAGTCCTATAATATCTAATTACAATACAACTCCAATTATCTGAAATCAGATTCGCCAAAATCCTCATTTATCTGAAATTTTTTTGGAGCCAAACTGACTGGGGCCATTGGGCCCCCAGCGGCAGAAGGGACCTCAAGTTCCCGCCAGGAGCAGGACCTTGGTGGGGAAGTGTTGGTGATCGACAGTTTATTGCTTAAAAAGCCTTCCCTTGTTGTTCGTTATTGTATAAACACTGTTACAAGTGATTTGCAGTTGCTACTGGGCTGGTTTTTTTAAAAATGATCAATTCTCCGACAAAACCATTTATCCGAAATGGGCCAGTCCCAACCATTTTGGATAATCAGAGATGTACTGTATTTATTTCAATCAACTATTTTAGATGCTGGATTTCAAGAATGGAATTTTTTAGATGTTAACATTTTTAAAGATTTTTTTTTAATATACATTTTATAACTTCAACAATTGGGGATGACATTTAACTATCAAACAGACATTATTTCAGATACTATCAAATTCGACATTTTGTTCTCTCTAAGCTTTTAGCATTTCCTACTTTTCCTGATCCAAATTTTAAATCTATGAACCCATTAATGGAAAGAGGAGTTCCCACCTACACATAATCAATGGTTATTAGATATTATGTTCTCATTAAAGCTGGAGAAAATTGGGCATAAAGTAATGAAAATCAAGATTTCTTTTGATAAGACTTGGGGCCCATTTATAGCTCACTTCCTTAACTTGATTAATTAGGTGCAACGATGAATGTCGCTGGGCCTGCTTGTTTGGATCCCCTGAGGACACGACTTACAATATAGATTTTAACTTTGGTCACTGAGGTTTTTTCTTTCTTATCTCTTACAATGTGTTACCATTTATTGGATTTAGAATTAAGTAGTATTGATTCTGTACCATATGTTATTATTTGTAGATCTGCAATGGTTTCATTGCAATTGATTTACTGGATTTTTGTTTGTTCTTCTGATAAAAATAAAAATATTTTAAAAGAAAGCTGTACGATTATGAATGTTTAAATTATGATTTATTTATCTCAATACTTTGTTTAGCATTCTGACTCAAGAAAGAAGCCAACATCATAAAGGACCTCCATCACCCTGGTCACAAACTCTATTCACTGCTACCTTCAGACAGAAGGTAAAGCCTGAAAACCAACAACTACAGATTTAACAACATTTCTTTCCAAAGTTTCTATGAGGATCATTGTAAATATTTATCATCCATCTTGCATATTGTCTTTTAATTCAACTAGTTTACCATTGTAGTTTATCTCTTTTCAAGTACCTACTCAGTGAGAATTTCAGTGCTAATTTAGATTGTACAATTAAATTTTAAATTTTTTGCTAATAGGGCCATTTTGGCCAGCTGCCCAATTTATACCCAATTAACCTACAACCCCTGGTATGTTTTAAATGGTAGGACAAAACCAGAGTCCTCAGGCAAAACTCTTGCAGACACAAAGAACAAACAAACTCCTTATAGACAGCATGCAATTCGAACCCATCAAAAATAAATGATCATCAATATAAGTATTTTCTTTCGTTCATTATCATAATCAATAACACCAAATTCTATAAAGTTGTACAAGTGCCTAACCTTTTATCCAGAATTCCAAAAATTGGCACTTTTTTTTTCAGTAGATGACATTACACACAAGTAACGTTAATTTCCTGCAATAAATTCTCCGTTTTCAGAGGGAGACCCCCCTCCCTCCTCAGTCCCCATCATCCTTGTGCCAGTGGATATCCTCTTACCTTCGGTGAAAAGATGACTGTAGGCTCCCAGCACCCAATAGGAGAGAAGCAGGTGGTGGCTGGCTCAATGCAGGAGCAATGCCGTCTTTCCTACCCGTAATCTCCCATGTAGCTGGCAGAGCATTTCCGGCTGTGTAGGGGATTATGGGTAGGAAAGACAGCCATTGCTCCCACACTAAGCCATTGCCACGGTGCTCTGTACATCCCAGATTCAGCAGCAATGCACCCCACTGCCATGTCAAGAGTTAGATGTGGGGGGGGGGGGGGGAAATGGATGGCACAGCACTGCAGGTTGTGCCTGACTGCCAGCCCAATGAGCCAGTGGAGCACTAAAAGTCGCTGGTGCTCAGCTACAATGCCCCAATGGCCTGCTCCTCCTGTAGCTGTGCACCTTGTGCCTGGCCTTCTGCCCCACTTAGCTGCTGGCCATCTTTATGCCTGAGTTCCCAGGCCATCCAATTCCCTCCAACCTTCACCTGACCATCGCGATGGTCGAGGGCCTCTTGTATGGTACATATTGATCCCCCCACCCCCTGCACTTGCTCAGTCCGGCCTAGGGTACAAGATAGTCTGGCACTAGCCTGGGGGTGGGGGGAAAAAAAACAGATGGACAACTAGGGCTAGGAGTGAGGCATTTGCTCGAAGGGACCAAAAATCAGTGTTCCTGAAATCCGGAAGATTCCGAACAATGGCAGGTGTCTAGGCCCAACGATCCCGGAAAAAAGGTCAGGCACCTGTATTACTTTTAAATTATGTATAATTATGTGTGCATACCACAGACAATTGTAGAGATATCAAGTTACAAATGTCAAGTTCAAATAGAAGGGAAAAAATTGAGTTGATTGGTAGAAATGTTGATATTTTTTCAACATCCTACCCCGGCCAGCTATCTCAGCAGTGCACAACCCTAACATCGACTATACAGCCCTGGCAGAGGTGCAGCAGGAAGACCCCAACATTCCGGTGTACTGGACAGTGCTCTCTGGCTTACACCTGGAGGTCTGTGGACCGCCTTAGCCCAAGCCCTGGGGACCCAATATCACAGAGTACTACCCACAAGCCAACAGGTTTGTGGAGAGGTTCCACAGACATCTCAAGGTGGCTTTAATGGCAAGGCTGACTGGACCTAACTGGGCCGATGAGCTTCCCTGCATCCTGTTAGGAATTTGAGCAGCACCCAAGGAGGACATCGAGGCATCCTCCGCTGAGTTGCTCTACGGCACACACCTGGTCATAGTGGATGAATTTGTAATAACCCGAGGACTTAGGGGAGCCCCCGTGACCACACTGTCCCAGCTAGGCCAACCCCACACATACATCCCCAAGGACATTGCCGATTGTAAATATGTATTTGTTCGGTGCTGGGCACACCAGCCACCTCTCCAGAGACCTTACGAGGGGCCATACTGTCTGATAAGAAACAATGGCTTCACCTGTGTTCTGGACATTAGTAGAAGAGAGGAGACTTACCAACGACTGGTTGAAACTGGCCTACTTAGACTCTGACCAGCCCATCACCCATCTGACCCCATGGCGCAGGGTTCAGCATCCTAAGAACTCTGCCCCGATCGCCAGTTCTTTGGGGGGGGGGGGGGGTTCGTGTAACAGTGTGCAGCTCAGACCAACACGAGAAATTATTGATGAAAGTGGGAACCAGCAAGACCTCACATGGGCTGAGACACCCATTTCCATAGGCCACCAGTGGAATGGTGAAACTGGCTGAGCACTACCGGCAGATCGTAGGGAGCCCAGATGCTGGAACTGACCAATCAGTGGCCAGCCCGCTCAAGCCATGACCCAGTGGTGATGCGGCCAAGCTCACTATAAAAAGGAGAGCTACCATTGAATAAACTCAGTGTCGAATACACTCTACCGGCGTGCGTGACTTATTTCCTCTGCAAGCCAGGAGCTATAACCTGGCTGTAGCAGTAATAACCCTGCTACGTCATATTTATTTCTCAAATTATATGTGATTTTCTTTAAGGGGATACAGCTTTGAATTTCTGAATTCAATCCTTCCATACTCAAGTGTGAATCTGATTTCCAAGTCACTACAATATATTTCCTGGCCACTGTTAATGCTATTTTAACAAATTTCATTTGGTATAATGGTAGTTTCAACTTATTAGGTCTTGTTCCTTCTATATTTCCCAATATAAATAAATCTGGGTTCTGTGGAAATACAATGCCTTTAACTTGCTCAAAGAAATGTCCTAGGTCCACCCAAAAGGGCTGTATCTTGGGACATGATAAAGTTGAATGCAAGAAAGTACCTATCTCTTCACCACACCAAAAACATTGATCTGATAAATCTGATTTCATTCTATTCAATTTTTGTGGTGTCAATATAACTGATGTAAAAAATTGAACTAATCTATATCTTACATTAATAGTATTTGTCGTACAATCTCAACAGAGGCCCGATCATCTTTCCTCATCAATTGTAATATTCAAATCCAACTCCTATTTCTGTCTAGATTGATGCACTCCCTGATTAATAGTACCTATTTGCAATAAAAAAAATACATTGCAGTATTAAATTTCTTAGTATTTCCTCTCCTAATAAGGGTTTCCATCTCACTACAGGAATCTCTGGACCTAATTTTTCCATCAAATATCCTCATAACAATCTTCAATATTTTTAATACCTTTTACTAAACCAAATATTTAAAAGTCGATTGTCCTTTGAAAAAGGTACAAGATAATTTTGATTTAGAATTATTGCATTTTAGGTAATATACATCATCTTGCTCCAATTTATTTTGTTCCAAATATTTTAACAAAGGTGTTTCTTTAACACCAGTTAATGATTTTGAGCCCTGTTTATATATAAATTCCTCTGCTAAACTTTCTCCTATTATAACCAATTCTATTTTAACCCACACCAGTTTTTTACTCCTTCAAAAAGAGAAGCAAGAAATCTCATTTAAGCTGCTTTGTAATAATTCTTAAAATTTGGAAGTTGTAGTTCATATTTCCAAGTTAATCTTTCTGTAGAAACTCTTGACATTTTTCCGTTCCAAACAAATTTCCTTACCTGTTTAGTAAAGTTTGAAAAAGATATTGTATTCTTGAGAATATATTCAACTTTAATACAGTTAACTCTTCCTACTAATGTTATAGGTATAATCATCAATTTTTTTTGTCTTTTTCAGTTTATATAAATTCTTTAGATTTTATTTACACAAATCGGTAAATATTTAAAACCATCTTTTGGCCACTTAAATTAAGTATTTCTTTGACAATTACTATAATCTCCTTCCATAAGGGACATAATTCCACTTTTGTCTCATTTTATTTTATAACCAGAAATCTTACCATATTCGCAGGTTCTGTCAAATATATTAATTTCATCTGCAAAGCTCTTCTTGACCAACTTTAAATCTTTTTTCCAAGTCACTCCTAATTACCTCTTCTAATGGCTCTACAGCTAGTATAAAAAAACCTGGAGATAAGGGGCATCCGTCTACTTGATCTCATCAATTGGAATGGAGCAAATATTTGTCCATTCGTTACTACTTTACCTTTGGGATCACTATAAAATGTTTTTATTCAATTTAGAAAGATTTGACCAAACCCAAATTTGCTCAACACCTTAAACAAAAAGTCCTATTCCAGTCTATCAAAGGCTTTTTCTGCATCTAAAGCCATAGCAACACAAATCTTTTCTTTTTTTGTGCTAAATGTATAATACTAATTAATCTGCCACATTGTCTGATTATCTTTTTTTTTTAAAAACAAAGCCTGTCTCATCCATATTTATTAATTTTATGTAATAATTTAGTCACCCTGTTCGCCAGTATTTTAATAAGAATCTTATTATCATTCAATAATGAAATAGGTCTGCAGGATTAAGGTTTCAGCAGGTCTTTTTTTTGTATCACTGCAGTTATTGCTGTTGAAAATTATTCTGGAAGATTATGTGTTTTTGATGTTTGATCATGCATTTCCATAAATTAGAAATCAATAAATCTTTAAATTCTTTATAAAATTCAGGCAGAAAACCATCTTCTCTCAGTGCTTTATTACTTTATAATGAACTCATTGCTTCCTTCACTTCTATCTGTGTAAAATTGGCACTCAATTCTGTTTGCTCTACCATACACAATCTAGGCAAATTTATCAGAGATAAATATCTATATATTTTATTCTCATCTTTTAAAGACTTTGACTGATATAGTTTAGAATAAAATTTCTTAAAAGATTCATTTATTTCTTGAGGTTTTTATAACTAACAGCATTCAAATAATTTTTTATCACATTGTTCTTGACACCTGTCCAACTTTCAATTGCCTTGCAAGTACATTGTGATCGTTCACTTAACTTATACCGTTTAGTTCTTGTAAATCACTTTTTCTGTTCTATAAGTTTGTAATGTATTATATTGAAGTTTATTAATTATTTGTCCATATTTTTTATTTATTTATTCTCAGAATTTCTTCTTTGAATATCTTTTTCCAAAACTGTTATTTCTTGTTCTAATCAGTCAACCTCTAATATATTCCTCCTTAATTTTAGTTTATAATTTGACCACTCAAATATACTTTCAAAGCATCCCATATTACAAACTTATCATTCAGAGTTCAAGTTCGTATTACAAAATAGCTGTATTTGTTTTCTAATAAAATCGCAGAAGTCTATTCTTTTTAATAATAATGGATTCAATCTCTATCTGTAAACTGATTTTTCTTTATCAGGCATTACCACCATCATTAATAAAGGTAAATAATCAGACAAAATCCTCACTTTATATTCTGCTTCTAATATCCTACCTTTTAATTGTGCTGAAACTAAAAATCAATTCTAGAAATAGGAATCATGCCTATTTGAATAAAAAAAACAATCCCTTTCTCTGGGGTGAATTCTCCTCCACACATCTATTAAGTTCAGGTCCTTCATTAATACCAGTGTAGCTTTTGCTGCTTTAGCTCTTAACATTCCTCTAGTAGTTCTATCTACAATCTCCTCCTATTAAAATATTTTTAAGCACCTCAGCTATTCAAAATGTTTCCTGTATTAAACTTTTCATCGCCCACATTTGGTGCATACAAATTCAAAAGAGTCCACAATTCCGAATATATTTGACAATGTACTATCACACATCTCCCTGCAGGATCAGTTTCTATATTTTGTATTTAATTGGAAGATTTTTTCCCCCACCATAATTGTCACTCCTCTTGCCTTGGAATTAAACAAAGAAGCTGTTACATACCCAACCCAGGATCTTTTCAGCTTCAAATATTCTTTTTTCAATTAAATGCATTTCTTGAAGAAAAGCTAAATCTACTCTCATTTGTTTAATATGTGCTAAAACCCTTTCTTTTCACATTCCCATTTAGTCTATTAAAATTAAAATATAAACATTTCACTATGTTACTCATCCCGATAATCTACTTCTACAGCCTATGCCTGCAAATCCTCCTCCCAAATTTGAAGTTCTTGACCCTCTCCACTACGGAACCCTCGATGAGGACTGGGTCAAGTTCCCAACTTCCTCCTGAAGTACATCTCCATGGTTTAGCTGATGTTGAGCGCAAGGTCATTGTCGTTACGCCATTCAACAAGCTGATCCATCTCCCTCCTGTACACTTCCTCATTGCCGTTTGTGATTCTGCTAACAACTGTAGTGTCATTGGCAAACTAGTAGATAGCATTGGAATTGTGCCTGGCCACACAGTCATGGGTGCATAGTGAATAGAGCAGTGGGCTAAGCACACATCCTTGGGATGAACCTGTGTTGATAATCTGTGATGAGGAGACGTTGTTTCCAATTTGTACTGAATGTAGTCTTTCGATGAGAAAGTCAAGGATCCAGTTGCTGGTGGGGGGCGTACAGAGGCCTAGAGTGTGTAGCTTCTTGACCAGCACTGAGGGAGTAATGATATTGAAGGCTGAGCTGTAGTCGATGAAGAGCAGCCATATGTATGTTGCTGTTTTTGAGGTGATCCAGAGCTGAGTGGAGAGCCAGTGACATTGCATTTGCTGTGGTGCAAATGTGACAATAAGCAAATTGCAATGGGTCCAGACCTTTGCTTAGGTACATATTTAATTCTGGCCCATGACCAGCCTCTCAAAACATTTCATTACAGTAGAAGTTAGTGCTACTGGGTGGTAATTGTTGAGGCAGATCACACTAATCTTGGGTACAAGAGTAAGTGATGCCCTTTTGAAACAGGTGGGAACCTCTGACTGCAGCAATAAGAGCATCTCAATGAGACGAAATTACTACTTCAATTTTAAGTCTAAACCTTAGATTATTCTGAGAATGGTAACTTTATGAAGGTTAGAATTACAAGGTTAAAAATGAGGTAATCAAATTCAACCAGCTGGGTTCAACAAATTCAGCACATTCCAGCAAGAGGTAATCCATCCAGCAAGTAGCCAAATGATCCAGCAGGCAAACGGTCAAATTGATCGAGTCTTCCGTCATCACCTATTAAAACTTGGTTCACTGAATAAAGAGTGCTTCTCACTGTTTTGGTTGTTCAACCGTGGTTGAAATTCAGTTGAATCACATCTTTCCACGAGTTTTAGACCTATTCATTGTTCATTATTTTTGAAAATGCTACACATATCCAAGTCCTAATTTATCATGGGGAAAAAGCAGAACAGGACATCCCCATCCACAGCCCTTCCTCCCCATTAAAGTTCCATATCTTTCTCATAGGCCATCCTATGCCTTCCATGCCACTCTCTCAGAACCAAAACGAGCTCTCACAAACATGATTCCTCACAAAACAAAGACCAAAGGTACTTGCACTTACCACAATAGGGCAAATTGTAGCTAGCTGGTCATAAAGATATCTAGCTTCTGAGATGCTGCAAGCTTGGAATGTAACCTTCCCCAAAACAAAAAAGATAGTTATTAGAATAGTTCAGCGAAAACTTAAATGAGCAATATTCACATATCTTTCAAACCTGGTCACTAACCTGAAGGCAACAATTGCCCATTCCAAACCCCATGGCATCCATATAAATGTGATCAGGTTTTGTTGCTCTTGCTGCTTCTCCATCATCATTAAGGAACTTCTCAACAAAAGGAGAGGACACATTTTTGTCTTTATAAACTGAAAGAAAACAAGCTATAAGCATGGCAACACCCAGCAGTAGTAAAAAAGAATAAAGTCAAACAGATCCATTTCCCACGCAGAGTCATTGATTTCAGGAAATTTGTAGTATTAGAGGGAAATTAATCTAAATCTTTAAAGCAAAGGATGGTGAGGAATAAAAATCTATAGAAGGCAAAGGTAGAAACCCTCATCACCTATTGCAGTGAGTACAAAGTTACCTGGTAGCTAGATGGTGAAATGATGATTCCTTACAGATAACAGCATGAAAATAATCTTACCACCTGAATGTAATTCCCATTAACAGAAAAATGGTCACCAATATCGGTTTTGAAATATACTAATTACTATTGAAACCACACTTAACCTGGAGAAGTCTTTTGTGAGGGACAGTGTCCATTATTTTAAATAGACAACAAAAAAAGATTGGCAGATCTGAGCAGCATCTGAACAATGAAGATAAGATCACACAAAGCTCATGGTGTTCAATTCCTGAAATAAAAACTGAACTAATCTAATACTTTTACATCAGGAAAATTAGTTGAATGATTTTGCTATATTGTCAATGCTGAGAAAAATAAGACCACCAAGAAGTTAAAAAACAAAACAAAACTGGAGGTTTTGTCAAAGTTGAGACAGGATATCCATCCAGCTTGAGTTTCCATCCACCTTAAACTTTGTTTAAAAACAAGCCTAATATCCTGACCTGACACAAAAGTGAGTCAGCTTCATAAATTATACTCTCTGGTTTATCTTGGATTTGGTTTTGTTGCAGTTAGGTCAGTCTCAACTTCCTACCAAAACATAGCTATGTTTTATTAACCAGGAACTATAATGAACCTGGAAATTCACTTCCTACTGCAGTCCAGATCTGAAGTGTTCATGTTGGATAACCCTGATCTGCACAACAACCTTCACAAAGGCACCAGGGACTCAAAATCACAACGTCAGATCAAGCTAGAGTCCCAAACAAACAACCACAGAATGCAGCAAGATGTGCACGCTGTCATGGGCTCGTCAGGCAAAAGCATTGGCAACAATGCCTCGATCACTGGTGAGCACAATGGATCCTATGCTCATTTTAAACAGAAAGACAGTGAAACAATGTCATCTGCCCTCAACAGCCACAGATGTTCTTGTACCACAGTCATTGGTGCAGTCACCAGATCAACCTCCTGGAGAGTGAACCCGTGGAAAGCCAGTGGACTGATCAGAGTTCCTGGCTGTGCCCTCAGAACCAGCTGGCAGGAGCAATCACAGACATCTTTACTATCTCCCTATTTCAATTTGAAGTTCCCATCTGCTTTACATTCCACCACCATCCCAATGCCAAAAATACACCACAACATGCCTTCACAACTACCACCTGGTGCTTCTGACATCCATCATGAAATAGCTAGAGAAGATGGTCATGGCACATAACTCCAGACTCCCAGAGAGCCTTGATCCACAATTTGCCTACCAACTCAGCAGCTTCACAGCAGATGCCATCACCCTGGTCCTACTCTCATCCGTGGAACATCTAGATAACAAGGAAACCTACATTAGCCTCTTGTTTATCAACTATTTTTCTACCTTAACATAGTCCCAACCAAACATCTCCAAACTCCTGGAACTACTTCTGATCCCTGTAACAGGATCCTCAACTTGTTCACCAGCAGACTGCACTTAAGTGAGAACTGGCAAAAACATTTCCTTCATGATAATCCTCAGCAAAGCAATGACACCACTAGATCTCAAACAACTAATTCACCAGACCCAACAAGTTTTTCTATCTACTTTGTCAATACACAAAAGTGCTAGAGAAACTCAGCAGGTCACGCAGCATCCGTAGGAAGAAAATGATAACTGAAGTATTGGGCCTGAGCCCTTTGTCAAAGTATGTGCAAAAAGCAGACAGATACAAAAAAAGAGGGGAGGGGAAGAAGAAAGGAGGGAGGAGAAGAAAGGAGGGAGGAAGGGTCAATGTGGAGAAGCACAGGCTAACAGGCATGTAGGCAACACTTTCCTTATTCTAATATCCTAATTTCAAAGTATCATCTTCCAAAGTGCAAAATGCAATATCCCAAATTTAGATCTCTTTAATCCAATAAATCAACCTCTGCTCTGTGGCTGTTACTTTATGTAGTTTTAATTCTTTGATAGAACAGATAAACATTTTGTATAGCTTCGCCATAAGACTTACATAACGGTGAATAACAAAGCATTTACTATAAAGATAAATTAGACTAATTACTCAAAAGTTGGCATAACAAAAGCAATAGCTAAAGACTGCTATAAAAGCACAAAGATGTTTAAAGAAAAATTTCTCGTGCTCACACTTCCTTCACATCTTGTAGCCTCACTGATATTATGACATATTATATCATAGTCACTATGGTTATATAACAGACAATAGTTCTCTTAAAGAGACAGGCAAAATTAACTAAGAATCAAAAACACAAGTTTTAAACTTTACAGGTGGATATGGTAGGAGGATTAAAGAGAAAAAAGCCAATAGGGGATTGAAGTAGCTCTCTGAATAGAATGGAAAGGGAAAGGGTTGAATAGCTGTAAGAAAAGAGACAAAGGGGTAGGGAAAGAGAGGGAAGGGATTTAACAGAAATTGGAGGTTGATGTTAATGCCATCTGGTTGGAGTGTACCCAGATAGAATCTTGACTGCTGTTCCTCCAATTTGCAGGTGGCCTCAGTTTGGCAGTGCATGTAGGAATGGCATGTAGAATTAAAATGATTGGCCACTGGGAGGTCCCTGTTATTGCAGTGGGTAAAGCAAAGGTGCTGAACAAAATGATTTCCCAGTCTGCATCCAAACTCAATGATGCAGAAGCCACAACTGGAGCACTGTTTGCAGCAGATGACCCCTGCAGATTCACAAGAGTAGCATCTTTTGGAAGGACTCGATCGGTGGTGAGGGAAGAGGTATGAATGCAAGTGTAGCATTTTTCGCAGTCACAGGGGTAGGTCCCAAGGAGGCAAAGTGGGAAAGGATGAGTGGATGAGGGAGGGGCCAGAGGCAATCCCTGCAAAAAGCAGAGGGAAAGGTATGTCTGTGGTCAGATCACAATGTAGGTGGCAAAAATTGAGGATATACGTGGGATTCAGAAATTGGTGGAGTGGTAAGTGAGGATAAGGGTAATCCTGTGTTTGTTCCCTCTCAGGACAGACAGGGCTAGGGAAGAGGTGCGGTTAAGGGCCGAGTTGATAGCAGTCGAGGGGAGGGTACTTTTTTTTAAAAAAAGGAGACGACGTCTTGGATACTCTAGCAGGTGCGACGGAGACAAAGGAATTGAGAGAAAGGAATAGAATCTTTACAGGCGACAGTGTGTGAAGAGGTGCAGTTGAGGTAACCGTGGGAGTTGGTAGGTTTGGATAAAATATCTGTCAAAGGTTTGTCTCCTGAGATGGAGGTAGAAATCCAAATAAAGGAAGAATGATGCCAGAGGTACACCAAGTGAATTTGAGGTCAAGGTAAAAGTTATCAGCAAAGGGGATAAAACTGATGAGCTCATCATTTGTAGAGCTGGCAGTACCAATGTAGTCATTAATGTAGCAGAGGGAGAGTCAGAGTTAAGGAGACTTGCCTGTGTGGGCTCACAGCATGGATTATTCCATAACCAACAAAAAGGCAGGCATAGCTGGGACCCATACATGTATCCATGGCTTGCAGAAAGTGGTTTGAGCCAAAGGAGAATTTAGAGGGTGAGAAACAATGGTGAGAAACCATTTTGATCTTTCCGTCTCCATCTTGGGAGACAGACCCTACAGAAATTTTCTACAAAACCTACCAACTCCTAGTTCCTTGACCACACCTCTTCTCACCCCATCTTCTGCAAGCATTCTATTCCTTTCTCTCAATTCCTCTGCCTCCATCACATTTGTTCCCTAGATGAGGTCTTCCATTCCAGAACATCCAATACATCCTCCTTCAAAAAAAAAAGACTTCCCCTCTACTGCCATCAACGCAACCCTTACCCACATCTCCATTTCTTCCTCCATACATCTCGAGGAGAGGAAGTCAAAGCTATGAAAGAAAGTGAAGAACTTAATGGTTAATGAAGTTATTTTACTTACTTGGTACATTAATGGCTACTTTTTCACCCCTTCGATGACGAATATTCCTGGTCAGAGTGCTGAAGAAAAATTCAACACGAAACAAATATAACATTTGAAAAAATGTATGCAATTCATTCAGCCTGAATCAGGCAAATGGAACATCCAAATTTAGAGAAAGTTACAATATAGGCATTGCCCAATTTCTTCAAGTCTTAACATTAGAGGTTTAAAGTACTAGAAGTAAAGGCTTAAACAGGTACAGATCAAATGCCCCATTGAGATATCTGATTTAACTTGTGAAGCTATGGATTCAGAGACAATAATACTTTGAAGACGATAGGCAGATTCTCAAACCAATGAAGTAATCAAACAAGTAGGTCACAGCCCACACAAGCAAAATGGACTGAATACCCTGTTATTGCAGAGTAATATTTCACAATAGGCATCAGCTTATTCAGTGTAAATTCCAAAATAAATCTGAAATCTGAGCATTGCAAAATATTCTGGTTTAAACAGTTTCAGGAAGTCGTCCTTGGTTTAAGAAAGTGTAGAGAACTTCTGACTTGGAGGAAGTCTCAGCAGGAAATTTTAAAAATTCATATCTGATCACAAGCACCAGTCAGGGAATCTTTTACAAAAAGGCCCAATACAGTAAATATAGTTTCATGATATGTGTCAAATAAAGGAATAAAATTGTCCTTCACAAAATCCATTGAATAATTGTGAGATCAAAATCAGCCAGGATTCTTTTTTTATATAACAGTAAGAAACTACCTCCAAACCAAAAGGCAGTTAGACTGTTTGCTATAAGATTTGAAGCATATAATGGTGAATTTGTTAGTGGGTTCTTGAGAAAAGACTAAAGCATCCATCAGAATTTCATGGACAAAATGACTAAATTGGCAATGGACAAGAAGCTAGTCATTAGAATAAAACTGTCAGACTTTATGAGCCATTATATAATCATCATTTACTGGAAACTATATTTTGATCAAATCTACATTTTGCAGTGGTAAATGAAATTAAACAAGTGCCAATAACACTTATTGAAGATGGCAAAATACTGTCAAATGTGATCTGCTTCATCCATTCAGGCAATGCTAATTTGTGGTACACTCTTTATGTGGGCAACATGAGTGACTGACAAAGCATTTACCTATCTATTGATATATTATTATAGTGTGGCTTTTATAGAAACCCTAAGGAAACCTGGCAGACAATCAGAAAACACTAGAACCAGTGACCATTAGCTTTAGTTACAGAAAATGGTAGGACTGGTCCATGTCAAAGTCTTTCTTTGGGGCAATGCAAATTTTAATTGGTATTTGACAGGACCTTGCAAAAATTGATTGGAAGAGGCTGTTTGCAGTTAAAGGGATGTTTGGCAAGTGGGACCCTTTTAAAAAGAGAAAGTTCACAGGAGAGTGAAAGGCAAGTGAATGCTAACCCTACCCATCACCAGTATAGGTGAATCAAAAACTAGATGACACAGATTCAAGGTGAGAGTAGTTGGGGGGGGGGGGGTGAAAGAGGGGGAAGAGATTTAAAAGGACCATGATGGATACGGAAAGTGATGGTTATGTGGAATTAGCTGCCAAAGGAAGTGGTAGAGGCGGATACAATTGCAATATTCAAAAGACATTGAGACAGGTAAATGGGCTGGAAAAGTTTTGAGGGATATTGACAGAATGCAGGCAAACTGGGCAATCCTGGACTTCACGGATAAGATGAGCTGAAGGGCCTGTTTCTGTAGAACAGTGAAACTAGAAACACATTTGTTAATGAGATTGGCATCAACTCACCCAAATCTTGGATGCTTGCTAATTGCTTCATCTGGGAAAAACAGCGATTTAGAAGCTCCACTTTCAATTGGTTTTGGTTCGTATACAGGTTGTGTAAATTGATGACACCCAAGCCTAGAAAATAATTTTTTTCTCCAAATTAACTTAGAAACATTTATATAGACATACATAAAATTAGTTTAGTATCCTTTCTCACTTTTCATTCACCCATCAACACCCAAGTGCTCAAACATTCAGGTTGAACATTTTGGTTAATGAAATAACTGGATTGTATCATGGATGGAATGGTATTGTGATACTAGGTCCAGTTTGGTGCAGAAATGAAATGATAATTCAGTCTCTTTGTCCCAATCAGGCAGCAGCATCTTCAGTCAGACATTGTT
Organism: Narcine bancroftii; assembly: GCF_036971445.1. Lineage (NCBI taxonomy): Eukaryota > Metazoa > Chordata > Chondrichthyes > Torpediniformes > Narcinidae > Narcine > Narcine bancroftii. Next base: position 126,336,314 of record NC_091474.1, on the reverse strand, counting down.
AGTGAATGTCCCTGTGAACCATAAACAAATGCTACTGTTATGAAAATACTGTACTTGCAGGGTGCATGCACAATAAATTGATATTGTCTATTTCAATTGCAACTTAGCCATTTTTAAGACATAGAACTTGAGAGTGAAATTTTGCCTCTTGCATTTGGAAAGAATGAAAAATAATTACCTTTATGTTTTCTTTCTTTTAATCACCCTTTTTAAACCATGTTTTGCATGATTCCAACACCTCCTAGCACAGATTGATTAGCTATTCTTCAAACTTATTGGTTAAGGAATTAAGGAGTTTGCTGGACTCATGCACATAGACTACGTACCATGGTAGATTTTTTGGGTACACTGATTACATAGCAGTGCTACTTTTTTTATTCCATAAAAATGCAAATTGCTTGGGACCCATGGGACCGATCCAAATTCAGCTATTAAGGATTCATCTAAGAATGTAGGTAGAACTGCAGTCATCCCAAATTCTTGAATTCAAGTCTCAAGAACTGAGCAACTATAAGTTATACAGTATCTATTTACATCATAATCACTGAACAATATCAGAGATTTTAGTTTCAGGGTTCAACAAAATATGCATTGAGCAATGAGGCTGCCAAAACTGATTTGATAACAAAGCTTCCTTCAATCTCAAATTCAACCTTGCAGATCAATTGGTGAAAGTCTTCCCAGGTGCCATCATAAAAATTGAAGGTGCCCAAGAAAGTGAAAATGGATAGAAGTGCAAGACAGAATTAAACAGCATCTTTTCCCTCAAATCCTAGACCCACAACACTTCATTAGTCAGGAAGCCACAGAAGTGCCTACACTTCAGAAAGAGGTTGAGGAGAGCAAGGCTACCCGTGACAACTTTTTACACATCGAGATGGCCAGTCTGACTGAATCACACTGCCAACCCTCCTAGGAAGTGGGTAAACTTACCGGGTATGCATGGTAAGCCATTCACCCTGGACCATGATTTACCTGGTTCATCTGGATCTCATATCTAAGGGGGGGGGCCCCCCACTTCCACCAGTGAGTTCACAAGTGACGAATTACGTATTCACAGGGCAGTTAAATAAAGCACATACACACTCAATGTATAAAAGACCATGAGGAAAAACATGCACAATTTAATTAGACATACTTGCTCAATATATAAAAGACCATGCAAAAATCTACCATAGTGGACAACAGACTGTTCGAACTGAGAACAAACTCACAGACCAGCTTGTCATTATTTCCCAAGCAATAGAGTATAACTACTTACAGAGCATTACATTGTATTTGGCATTGTAAGAAATCTTGAGATGATTTAAAGCCCAATGGCCACGCCCCAATATATTACTGCACAGTTATATTTCACAGGGTGGCCAGTCAAACTGTTAGTGCATACCTGGGCCTTAAATCATCTCAAGATTATTTATAATACTACAAGACTGATCATGCACGCAGGCATTAATGTCACGAATGGTACCTGGCTGAGCATTTACACTGCCACAGAGTGATTAACAAGTTAACTCGGCTGGGCTCTGGTACTACCTCCCCACCATGAGTCAGAGCCCGGATGAATTTTACTCACTCTGCCCGGTTGAGACCTTTCACAACGTCAGATTACCCGCTACGGACCCGCTAAATTAGCTGGTTCAACCTACTTTATTTAGTGGTGTGAAAGGGGTGTGGTATGGCAGCTGCAAAGCATCAGACCGGAAGTCAAGAGGGTAATCAAAACAGCTAAGATCACTGTGGTCCCCCTTTCCTCTATTGATGAAATTTACCAGGAGCATTGCTCAAACAAGGCTCAAAGAATTATTGAGGATCCTTGCTATCCAGCACACAGGATCTCTGACCCACTTCCATCAAGGTGGTGGTTCAGGACTGCCAGACTGGGAAATAGCTTCTTCCCACAGGCTGTGAGATTGATGACGGTCTCCAGTAACTGAGTAAATCATTTGAAATATTTTGTTTTAAATTGTATCTTTATGTTTACATGTGATTATGGTCTGTGTGCACCTGCAGTGTTCCAAGAAATGAAGTTTTGTCGGGTTGTATATGTAGTCAGATGATAATAAACGAACTGAAAGAGCTATTTTCCACCTTACAAACTTGCCACAAAGCTTTTCCAATGTTTAAGCAATCAAAATTAACATATTAAATTATTCAATTGTTTAAATAGAACTCAAAATACATAAAGCTTACAAGCGGAAATTGTTAAAATCTAGGTACTTCTCATGGAAGCCAATCAATTTATCATTGAAGATATACGGCAAAAAAAAGACCCAAAACAAAAAAATGGTTGGCACTCATGTCAAATGCTATGAATTAACACAAACTTAGTCTGCTGAGGAATTGAAGCCTTGTTTTAAACTGATATTTAAGGTATTAGATAATATACAATTGTCTATTAAAGGTTGTTTCGGGAAAACATTGCCCATCCCAAATATCAAAAGTCGAACTCTCTTGATAAGAATTCAAGACTCATTCCTTTAATGTAGTGTCAAGGATTATTACTTTTGTAAATTAAATAAGCAGATCCAGCAGTAAGAAAATTCCACTTTAGGAAGGCAATAAGATACAAATTCTTTTAAAGAAATGCAAGTGAAAAAACATACCTCTTATCCAATAACATCTAACTTTGACAATACAAGACATACACAACCGTCAAGTATTCAGAGATAAGTTAAAACCAAAACATTGAGGGCTTATCTCAAGTTATTTTGTGAACTCTTGTACTAACCTGGGGAAAGCTGTGATGGTGCAGATGGCCTCATTTGGTTTCAACAAGGCAAACACTTCCTGTCGCCGCAACTTCATGTTCGCTTCCACAGTGTTAAAATCTGCCATAGTCCCTCCATATGGTTGACCTGGTGTCCCTTCAATCATGTAGCTTGCATACTCAGGTCTCCAAAGAGTCGGATGACTTCAGGCAACGTAACATAAAAATGGGACATCAATTCTAATCTTGTTATTGGCAAATCCTATCCATATGATATGCTACAATTTGTCAATGTTCTTAAGACTAGACTAAAAACATTTAGGGTAGTGCAGGGATTCTTTCTCCCAATTCAAGTGGCCTGCATGAATGGTTAGCACAACACTATTACAGCATCAGCCACCTGGGTTGGGATCCGGAGCTGTGAGGAGTTTCAGTGTTCTCCGCGTGCTCCAGATTCCTCCCACCTTTCAAAAATGTACTGAATTTGGAGGTTAATTTGTTTATTTAGGGGGCATGGGTTCGTGGGTCAGAAGGGCCTGTTACCAAGCTGCATTTCGAAAAGAAAACGTGTAATATAATAAATGCTGGAAACGCTCTGCCTTCCGTCAATTAACCAATTCTTAATCTATGCCAATATACTTCCCCCGACTCCATTCATTTGCATCTTATTGATAAGTCTCTTTTGCGGAACCTTATCAAACGCCCTCTGGAAATCCAAATACACAACATTAATCTGTTTCCCTCTATCAACCGCACCCATTATATCCTCAAAGAACTCCAGCAAGTTTGTCAAACAAGATCTGCCCTTTCTGAATCCATGCTGCGCCTGCCTCATGGAACCCCTTTGTTCTAAATGTCTCACTATTTCATGGTTAATGACATCTTCAAACATTTTCTTGACTACAGACGTTAAGCTAACTGGCCCATAGTTACCTGTTTCTCCCTACATCTCTTTTTAAAAAGTGGCGCAATATTTGCTGTAGATGTTGAAGTGCTTTGAGAAGTTGTTTATGGAGCAAATCAACTCCTATCTCATGAAGGACCTGGACACACTTAATTTCACCTATTTTTACAATAGGATAACAGAAGATGCAATTTCACCCTCCACTCTGCATTAGATCTCCTAGACCAGGGGTGCGCAACCTTTTAATTTTTAATTTAAACATATGGTACGTTCAGCCCACGAGTCCATGGCTTCCCAATGAATCTACATCCCCACTACGTTCTCGAGGGCCGAAATGACCTGTTTCCATGCTATTATGTGCAAATTAAAAATTAAAAGGTTGCCCACCCATGTCCTGGACCTTTAAAACACTTACATCAGGCTGTTGTTTTGACAACAGCTCAGCGCTAAACACCATGATACCAACATATGACCAAGCTAAAGGATATAGGATTCTGTCTATCTCTCTGCAATAGGATCCTTGACTTCCTCATCGGTCAGCCCCAATCAGCCACAGTGTTTGAAGGAGACATCTCTGACCTGGCATGGAATACCTTGTCCAGGGAACAGAAACTGAGGAATTCAGAGAAAAGAATGTTAAGAGTGTTAAGAGATGAAGTTGAGGTGGCTGTGGGAGTTGGTGGGTTTGTAGATGTTTGTCTCCTGAGATGGAGACAGAGAGATCGAGAGTGTTGTTAGAGATGGACCAAGTGAATTTGAGGTCAGGTTGGAAGTTTGCAGCAAAGTTGTCATCGATATAGTGGAGGAAGAGTTGAGGGGCCTTGCCTGTGTAGGCTTGTAGCATGGATCGCTCTATGTAGGCAACAAAAAGGCAGGCATAGCTGGGGTGCATACGGGTACCCATGGATACCCCTGTGACCTGGAGAAAGTGGATGAGTCAAAGGAAAAATTATTGAGGGTGAGTAAGGAAGGTGTGATGTGTCAGTGAATTTGTAGATTAAGTCGGAGCTGAAGTTGGCTGCACAGTCATGGCTGTACCTCCCTGGATGAGGTATTCCATGCCAGGTCAGAGATGTCTCCTTCAAACAATGTGGCTTTCCCTCCAACACCATTAACTCAGCCCTCACCTCCATTACCTGCACATCTGCCCTGGCCCCCCTTGTCCCCACACATAGCAAGGACAGGATTCGCCTTGTCCTCACCTACCACCCCACCATCCTTAATGTCTAATATATCCTTCTCTACCATTTCCATCACGTTATCCCACCAGCAGACATATTCCCCTTTCCACCTTCTGCAGGGACCGCTTCCCCCATGACTCACTCCATTATGCCCTCCCCACCAATCATCCTGTGACCACAGGAGATGCTCCACTTGCACCCACACCTCGTCCCGCACTACCATTTGGGGCCCCAAGCAGTCCTACTAAGTGAAGCAACAGTTCACTTTTGAACCTGCAGGGGACATCTACTGCATCCAGTGGTCCTGATGCGGTATCCTCTGCATCGGAGGAACTGGGTGCAGACTGGGAAACCATTTCATTGATCATCTCTGTTCTGTCCACTTCAATAACATGGATCTCTCAGTGGCCATCTATTTCAATTCCCTGTCCCATTCCCTTACTGACATGTCTATGGTCTCATGCACTGACTGACTGAGACTGCCGTCTTATCATATCCAATTAACAGCTTTTGTCTGTTGGCCTGGACTCCTCCCCCTCCCATTCTTCCCCTTTCTATCCCTAGTCTTTACTAAGACACCAGTCTATTTTTTGTTTCTACCCTGAAGAAGGGTTCAGGTCCAAAATGTCAGTAATACATCTTTAACATATGGACGTAGCAAGATCGACTGAGTTCCTTCAGCATTCCTGTGTGTTTTTAATTACAATCACAGACTACTGTGTTTCACTCACTTCTAGGTTCAAGAACAGTTTCCTCCAACATCTATTACTTTGAACGCTCCTTGTTTCACTAACCACAGGCTGTCAAAAGTACAGTCTGCATTACTGCAAGTCACTACTTTTGCATGCAATAGAATTACTGTGAATATTTATTATCCACCTTGCGTATTGTCTTAATTCAATTAGGTTTACTATTATAGGTTTTTCCTACAAAAATACCTGTTTAGCTACTGCAACAAAGAATATCAGGGCATATATACTTTGTATAATGTATATTACAACAAAATCATTATCTTGTGGGCTGAGAGTGGAAGACCATCAAGATGATATCCACTATTGACCTGTTATTATAATAGGTAAAGAGCACTGGCTCCAGGTCCTTCCTGAGTCAGGAGCAGATTTGTTGAGGCAAGTCATCTTGCTCCTTTTAGGCACCGGTATGATGGATGCAGGTAGGGACCTCTGACTGTTGTAATAAGAGGTTGAAAATATCTGCCGAAGCTCCACCCAGTTGGTCCATGTCGGTTTTAAGGATGTGACCAAGTACAGTCTAGGCTGGATAGTTTTGGAGAATGTACCCTCCTAAAGTTTTCTCCCTTCCTTCAACAACCACTTCTACATTGGCTGAGAAAATTGGTTAATACATTTAGGATCAAAATAGTACTTACTTTGGATTTGCCTTTTCTCCTCTATTTTGCAGTTCATGGAGAATTTCTTCTGACTGCAGTAATACTTGGACTTTCTGACGCTCATGATCAAATGACAACAGCATGTACTCAACCTGATTAACAAAACAAAATAGAGTAAAATACACTGGATAACAAACATTTTGCTTCCTGAACACTCTTGGGTGTATTTTATTGAATTTGGGCTGATGATCAGAAAAATCATTTTCAAATTTTCCTATCACATATAGTTTATTTTTATAAGATGTTTTGTGATTTCCTGTCATATTTTTAAGTCTACTAGTATATTGGCAAGGTGGTTTGGTCATTCCAAGCATGCTTGGACATGCATTCCATGCAGGTGCCATGAAAATGTTGTATTAGGCTTGGGCATGATTAGAAGACATTTAATTTCCTTGGCAACTACAGAGGGCCAAACTACATCCAAATGATGACAACGTGCTTCAAGTATACAAAGCCATGAAGTGAAACATGACATTGAAAATTCATTTTCTCCATTGGCACGTGGACTTATTCCCTACTGATCTTGGTGCAGTGACAAACCTGGTGTGAAAGGTTTCACCAGGACATTGCAACCACAAAAATGCACTATCAAGGTCATTGGCATCCATCAATGCCAGCCAACTATTGTTAGACACTGACAACCAAGGCATCAGATACTGGCCACAAACAAAAAATTTATGTTTCTCCAACTTCCGATGTGATACAGAAAATCTGAAATGATCTTTGTGCCCATATTGAAATTGTCTATCATATTCCCCAATTTTTTTCAGGAAGCAAACTTTTTATCCAATGATATCAACATTAACAAACTTGTGCTCGACTCAAACTATTCTCTACATTTATGGAAAATCAAATTGGGGGATGTGGGGTGAAGAGAGAGAAAAAAAAATTACCTATTCAGAATGTGTAGGATATTTACATTGCTATATAAAAATCAAGTACTGAAACCATCAACTCAAAATTCTCTAGGGCATTTCTTCATGCTGATTGGATACTGAATTTCTTGTTAATCCCAACTTGCACAATCCAGGGTGGGAAGCGGAGGGGTGGCGGTGGGGTAAAAAAAATAAATAAATCTTTTATACCAATCTAGATGACACATATTCTGATTTTTACATTATTCCAAAAACTACAAGACTCCTAGTATCTGGCACCTCTGGATTGCTAGATAAGTGAATTTTTCAGTTGCTTGAGATTGCATGTTATATAATTAGCAAACCACTAGGAGGTACAAGGACTGCCTAAACAAATCTCTTGGTGTCTGCCACATTGACCACCGCCAGTGGGCTGATATCGCCTCAAACCGTGCATCTTGGCGCCTCACAGTTCGGCGGGCAGCAACCTCCTTGGAAGAAGACTGCAGAGCCCACCTCACTGACAAAAGACAAAGGAGGAAAAACCAACACCCAACCCCAACCCACCAATTTTCCCTTGCAACCACTGCAACCGTGTCTGCCTGTCCCGCATCGGACTTGTCAGCCACAAACGAGCCTGCAGCTGACGTGGATATTACCCCTCCATAAATCTTCGTCCGCGAAGCCAAGCCAAAGAAAAAAAAAGAAAAAAGGGGGTGCCAATTTCAAATTTTCATATTTAAATTTAGACCTACAGCGCAGTAACAGACCCTTTCGGCCCATGAGCCCTGACTGCCCAATTACACCCATTTGACCTGCATCCCTAGTACTTTTTTTTTTAAATGGTGGGAGGAAACCGGAGCACATGGAAAAAACCCATGCAGACACAGGGAAAAACAGACAAACTCCTTAGACACCATGGGATTCAAACCCTGTCCCGGTCACATGCTGTAATAGCATTGCATTAACCGTTACCATGCTGTTTTTACCTTTTTATTTTCCACAACTTTTGCTGGTTGCTTGAATTCGGGATAATGGGAATTTATTGTAGTTTGAAGGCATGTTCTTTCCACAACCCACATTAAAAATATTAGCATTTTTGTAGACTAGAGATGATTCCTTCTAAGGTTTAAAAATTGATTAGCTGATGTAAAATTAAGAATGATTTCATGACACTGAGTTAAGATGTTAGGATTTGGTTTCAGGTCTTAAAAAGGACATTGGCTACCATTCTAGCTCACCATTACCTGCAACAACTGTACAAATAATAGAATGCAAAATCCTGCCCCCATTTGACTACAACAGCACTGATAGAAGATACCATCATAGATTTCATTTCTCACGTAGGTCGTTATGTAGTACCTATCCAGAAAATGCAATGGGCCATTGGTGGCAATTATATATCACTAGAATCTTTGCAGCTCAGCATGTTCTTTGTTTACTCTGACAAGCTACATAATTCTAACAAAGGCCTTTCTGCTCATTCTTAATATACATGTTTGACATGTTTTCTTGCAATTGGTTGTTCAATTTAGCCTGAATGTACTTGGCTGTTTCCATTCTACTTCAGTGTGGATTCCATGATAATCACTGGCAAAAGGAGGCAGTTGCATGATTAGTGCAGGCCAGAGGCAGCCACAGTCATTTCCATATCCCAATATATGATGAGTGATGCAGAGCGCAGATCAGCCTGCTGATCTCAAATTAGGATTCAGATCCTCTTTTTAAAAAAGACCTGTCTAAGTAGCTGCTAACAGCACTCCTGTTCATTAGCATTATTACAATAATGTGCATGGATGTCAAACTCCTAATATGATACAAAAAAAAACTCAAAACCAAACATCCTCAATAAACCATTTGGTGAACTAACTGATCATAACACAAACTAAATTTGGAAGTTTCTGACATCATGCAAGAAAGTTTCAATTAACAATATTACTTTGATGAACAAATTATTGCATCAATAACTTTGCACAAATAGGACAGTGTTAAAAATTAGTTTACTTACAAAGATTAAAAGCACATTAAGTTATAAAGGCTAGCGAAATTATTAAATCCATGTCTCATTGCAACACAAGCTTGTGGTATAAGATAACCTCAGTTCCAGTTATTGCTGAGATCAACAATTTAGATATAGGCCTGAAGTACGGTATTAAAAGTTTTTTACAACCCATGTTAAAAGCTAAACAGAAATATGAAAGAATCCTAATGGACAGGGTATTAAATAGTGACAGATGAATACCTCGAAGTGATGCAATAGATTAACAAAGTAGTGTAGCATGAGCTACTGCAAAGTGTGGAAAGAATGACACACACCAAAGAAATAGAAGTCTAATTTATTGCACTGGCAGCTCTGCTTAAGTTCTCTTCGCACCACTGACAACAGGAATGACGTCACTGCTCCCGGCATTGCTTGTTGTTTCTCACCATGCAGATAGTCATCTTGGTCGAAGGACATTGACTCCGTGGTCACCACATTTATTGGCCATCTTGTGTACGGGTCATGTCCCGGTCAGCAGGGCGCTACACACGTGACCCCTACCCCCCAAAAGAACCAGTGATCAGAGCACTGTTCCCCACTTTCGGTGGCCTACCTCTGCGTTGCAGGGGCTAATGTACAGATGTGCTGGCTTGAGACGGTCGATGGTGAAAGTCTCTTCCTTACCACCGATATCCGTTGTGTCAAGACTACTTTATAGGGCCATTGCAGAGGTGCCTGATGTGCCCCCTCCCCCTGCTCCAAACAAAAACGCACTTACAGGTCTCTAAATTTTTGGGGACATAGGACTTGGCCTGGCAGCATGGCTGAGACGGTGGAGGGACTAGAGTACCCAGTCTTTCCCTCAGCTTCGTCAATGAGGCAGTCGGGTCCTTGGCGGTAGCCAAGACTCCCCTGGCATCACCAACAGCATGCCGGACACCATCTCGGCTGCTGAGGTGCGGTGTGGATCCCTAGTAAGACCCAGAATAGTTCATCTTCCCAGTTCGACCCCTTGAGCTGAGCCATCAAGGCCTCCTTTAAGTGCCTGTGAAACCACTCCACCAATCTGTTGGCCTGAGGGCGGTAAGCCATGGTATGGTGGAGCTGGGTTCCCAGCAAATTGGCCAGCACTGCCCAGAGTCCTGAAGTGAACTGTGTACCTCTATCAGAGATCTTATGCTTTGGGACTCCGAATCTCAACACCCAGGTGTTAATCAGTGGTTTGGCACAGGTCTTAGTGGTTGTGTCAGCCAGTGGGACAGCTTATGGCCACCTCATGGAGCAGTCAATCATGGTAAGGAGATCTATCGCCCCGCAGGAGACCTGTAGCAGCCCTACAATGTCAATATGTATTTGGCTGAACCTATGTTGTACCAGCTCGAAAGTCTTGGGGGGGGGGGGGTGACTTGACATGTGTCTGCACTCTGGACGTTTGGCAGTGCACGCAGATCTCAGCCCACTGACTGACCTGTTTTCGTAGTCCATGCCAGATGGCCCTACTAGCCACCATTTTGACAGAGGTTCTGATGGCTGGGTGCGCCAGGTTGAGCACCGCATCAAAGTGTCTAGTTGCCAAAGACGATGGCAAAATCTTCCAGCCTGAGCCATTCTTTATGCCAGGATCTTAGGGTCTTCCTGCTGTGCCATGATTAGGGCTGAATAGTCTATTCTCTGGGACAGGGCTTAGACAAATTCAATCGCAGAGCAGGACAGTGCATTGACCACCATGTTGGTCCTACCTGCACTGTATCAAATGTCTATGGTGAACTCAAACACATATGCAAGATGTCATTGCTGCCTGGCTGACCACGGGTCCAACACTTTATGGAAGGCAAAGGTTAAATAATTATGGTCCATGAAGACCCTGAATGGTCAACTTTCCAAACAATATCTGAAGTGCCTGACTGCCAGATACAGCACTAACAGCTTCCGGTCAAAGGCACTGTATTTGAGTTTGGGTAGCTAGAGGTGCCTGCTAAAGAAGGCCAAGGACTGCCATTGCCCATCAATGAATTGCTGTAGTATATCTCCTACCGCTGTGCTGGAGGTGTCTACTGAGAGAGTATTTGGCAACTCTGGCCTGGGGTGTACCAGAAGGGTGGCATTGGCCAGTGCGTCCTCGGCCTTCTAGAACACCTTGGAGGCCTCATTGTCACAGGTAATGTCTTTACCTTTCTCTGCCATGAGTGAGAAAGGGGGCGCATGATGCAGGCCACTGCCATTATGAATCGGTAATAAAAATTAATCATATTGGGGAATTCTTGCAACCCCTTCACTGTGCGGGGCTTGGTGAAGCACTGAACAGCCTCTACCTTTTCGGCCAGGGGTTTCACTCCATTCCTGTTGATTCAATGCCCCAGGAAGTTGATCTTAACAGGGTTTATATTTAGTCCGAATTCATGCAGCCAGGTACACAGTCGCCTTAGATGGGCCGCCTACTGTGTGATTGCAGCTGGCAATGAGAATATTGTCCAAACAGATGATGCAAATGGGAGATCCCGGCCCACTGCATCCATCAGCCTCTGGAAGGTCTGGGCTATGTTCTTAATCCCAAAGGGAATTCACAGGAACTCAAAGTCCAAAAGAAGTAATGATGATGGTTTTAGGAATGTTCTCTGGATGGACTTGGATCTGGTGATAGCTCGCAATGAGGTCGACTTTTGAAAATACCCATGCCTCTTGTAAATGAGCAGTAAAAGTCTTGGATATAGGGCACAGCATACCTGTAAGGTGTGATGGTCTCGCTAAGATGCTAATAGTCACCATATGGCCTCCACCCTCCTGCTCCTTTCGGTACCATGTACTGGGGGAAGGCCCAGGGACTGTAAGGACTCTTCATTTTTTTTTAAATTCCTCCTTGGTGAGGGTAACCTTCTTGGAGATAATCAGCACACCCTGCCATGGAACTGGGGTCCGTCAATGAGAATGTGGCACCTTATCCCAGGCTTCAGTTCGGCAGTGAAAACTGTGGCGCCACAATCGAAGGGATTGCCGCAAGGATCTGCTTAAACGCATTGCCGGACAAAGTAACGTAGTTGAGGTGGGGACACAGATAACATGGCTTTCCCCCAGGGGCATTGTTTGAAAAGTTCTGGCGTGAACCAAACACCACCTTATAAGGTCCACCAGCAGGCATTGGAATCTCAGGAGCAGTTGTACCAGTCATAATAGTGAATGTCCACATGAACCAGTTGCTGCTGAAGCAGAGGGTTGCAGTGCGGGTGCCCAAAGTTCATATGGTGCTGCTGTTCACTGCCCTCAGTGCATGGCCCGGCTTGCTGTTCTCAGTGTCGAAGGCCAGGGGAGGAGGGGATGGGATACTTATTTCGGCACCTGTGTCAAATTGGCCAACTGCTGCAGCCATTAACGACAGCTGGCCATGTTGTTTCCCTGAAATGTACAAGTGGGCAACATTGATGAGCCCCTGCACCCCATTATCTGTGATAGTAACAGGAGTGTTGGGTCGGGGTGGGGGTCCACTTGGCTCCCCATTCACTGTGGCCTTGTTGTGGGCTGTGATCTATTCCACTGAGGCGCAGTTTTTTTTCTTCGCTTTCCAGAGCAAGTCTGTTTGGGTTGCGACTTTCCTGGGGTCGCTGAAGTCATCATCAGTGAGCAAGACACAGATAGCCTCAGGCAGCTGCTCCACGAAAATCTGCATGAATAGCAGGCAAGGCCTGTGTATCTCAGCAAGGGAGAGCATTTCACTCGAGGGTGGATGACCTCAATCCCCCATTCGTCCATATGCCAAAAAAAAAAAGAAAAAATAAAACGGGCAGCGCGCTCGCACTTGAGAACTCCAAGGTGCGGGTTAATAGCTCCTTGAGGGCATAATATTTGCTTTACTCCGGAGGTTGCCGTAGGAAGTCGACAACTCTTGTTGCCATGTCCTGGTATAGCAATGTGTGTCATTGGCGGTGATCTACCAGAGGTGGAAATGGGCCTCAGCTTGTTCAAGCCACACGTGTGGTTGTGACGCCCAGAACGTTGGCAGCTTCAACAAAACCGCAAGAAAAGCCGCTATCGATGTAGCATGTGTGATACTGTAGTGTGGAAAGATTAACACACACCCAAGTCGAAGACTGATTTATTGCACTGGCTGCTCAGCTTATATTCTCCCTGCAGCTGACAACGGGAGTGATGTCACAGCAGTGCCGGACTTGAATTGGTCGGCGTCCCCGCCGTTGCTCATTGTTTCCTGCCGTGCAGATTTTCACCTGGGATGAAGGTCATTGGCCCCTGCAGGGTCTGTGCAGTCGCTGCATTCATCGGCCATCTTGTGTACCGATCGCATCCCGGTTAGCAGGCCGCTACAGTAGCAGTAATTTTGATTACAGAAAGCTGATCCATGGTCGTGAAAGATCTGAGACCACATGATACAGATTTATAAAACAAAAAAGAACTCACAAAGCACATGATTTTAGTCTGGGCTTTCATATTATTTCAATATAAAACTTGAGAAGGGGTAGTGTATACAGTAAAATCCCCATTATCTGGCATTCAATCAACCATAAACTCAAACAAATGGCAAAGAAAGGAAATAAAAATATTAAAATGTTTTAAAATACATAAGAATATATGGTTATATGGTTATAGTAAAGTTTAAATAAAAATAAGTTCTCCGAACCAACACACAACCCCTTGGTGAAGATGGGAGTAAACATTCAGCCAGTGCAGTGCCCCAGTTATGCCATGCCCACAGCAGCTGGTTGAATAAAGTTTCAATAAAACTGTGTTTGAATAAAATGGGAATGAAGAGCCGGATGGTGCCACTCGGGCGACTCTCCCAAAGGGTCTCCCTGTTCCTACCTACTAAAGAGTCTTTATTAGAATATTGTTAAGTATGTTAGTAAGGCTTTATCTGTAAACTTGAGGGAAGGGCAATAATTATGACGGGAGCAGAGTTAACATAGCAGCTAGTCCAATGCTGTAACAATGCTCGTGAATGGGGTTCAAATTTAAAGGTAGCTGCTCCGAAGGCCTAGCTGGGGTACTGACGTGGAGCCGAGTTTGGCTGAGACGAGGGCCTGGCCGGGGCACTGGTGTGGAGGCGAGTCGGCTGAGACGAGGGCCTGATTGGAACACCAGGATGTAGAGCCAGTCAATGCTGCTTGTTACTGGGGGCAATTCTCCCAAAGTGTCTCCCTATCCCTGCTAAGTAAGAGTCTATATCTTTATTAGTTCAGTGGAACCCTGTTATAACATGATGGTTTGGGTCCAAAAAGAACTTGCATAGCGAAAAAAGCGGGGTTGTGGCAAATCGGAGGTTTCAATAAATAGTTGTAGTTACAGTTCAAATTAAAACAAATTAATTTTTAGTAAACTGACTGTCCCCACTGCTTGCGGCAGCCCCAGGTCCCTGCAAGCCCCAAGCATTTGTATTTGATCCTGGCAGCAGCACAAAACCAGAGTCCAATTACTCATCGCGTTATATCTGAATTCGCATTAAATTGGGGTTCTACTGTATTAGAAAGGCTTTATCTGTAATCTTGGGGGAGGGGATTAATTATGACTGTGGCATGGTTAGTGCAACACTGTTTCAGCGCCAGCAAGTGGCATTCAAATTTAAAAGTATATGTTGTAAGTTACTGGAATTACTTGATTAAAATGAACTTTACATAATTAAAGACAATACTGTTTTTTTTTCTCCCAGATTATATTTTGCACTTTTTAAAAAAAAAAGTATATTCTTAATGCAAATGTATTAGTTAGGCATTTTAAAAGCGAGACCCAGTCAACTGGAAAATTCACATTTCTGGCACCCATGATACCCTTAGGTGCCGGATAATGGGATTTTACTGTACAATATTTATTTTTAACAAAGGGAGCACTTTCAGAGAATGCTAGGTGAATTAACCACAATGAAACAGTCCAATCTGAAAAAAATGTAGACCCATCTTCATCATAGAAAAACATTCAAAGGCAATTTCCAGAAATTTAACAAACCTTAACACCTGTTAGATAACACAGTCATTCTCAAATGGTGCTCTGGGGGCAGCAACAATTTAAGTAAAAGCCTTTTTTTTCTTTTCTCCTCATGCAATAAATATCTTATTTTTTTCAAATATAGTCCATTGGAGAGAAGTATAAAAGAAACTAAAATTTGACTGCTTCACAGTGAAGGGGGCCCATAAACTTTGAAGTGTCAAAAGGTTATGGAGCAAAGCAACCATTTTCAACTTTTTTTGTTAACTGCCCCCTCGGGACTCTGTTTAAAGTTTATGGGCCCCCATCCCCGTGAAGCAATAAAGTTTAGTCAGTTTCTTCCGTACTTCTCTCCCACTGACTACAAAGAATATTTTATGATTTCAATCCATGGCCCTCATGGAGCTTTAACTGGACGAGAGTGCAATAGGAGGGGCAAGGCCACAAAGCTCTGCCATTCTATTTAAAATATTAAATTGGAATTGGGTACAGTGAACTTGTACATTATTCTGAAAATGAAATAAAAAGATTGACAGACTGAAAAAATTAATACACATTCATTTAGATGACATTTTACTTGTGTGTAGTATTCAAATTTGCTAGAAACAAGAAAATATGTACTACATATAATATGAAAATGGAACAGAGATAATGAGCTTTGACGGTTATTGGATATTGTTAAAAAACTAATTGATGTAATAGCTTTGGTAGAGATCCGTACAAGAATAAAATTATATCAAATTTAAACAAATATCGAATTATGTCCACGAGTCAAGTACTTGGACCAGATGCAAAAATCATTCAGTAGACAACAGATTGAAGGTAATGAGCAAGGACAGTAACAAAATAATTGTGTGAAAAGTTGTGATCTAGAATGCAATACACAAAAGGGTAGAGAACTGAAATTCACAGCAAGTTTCAAAAAGGTATAAAGAAATGTAAAACAAATTTGAAGGGTTACATGCAGAAATAAGGCCAAATCAAACAAATAAGCTGCAAAAGCTCTCCCTTACTGCAATGTTCAGCTACATCATGACCACTAAAATTATCATCTTTTGGTACATTTAATAATTTACTACAGGTGAGTATGCTTCCAAATGCTTCAAGATATCAGTTAAAGAATACTTTCACTGGAAAATGAAAGAAAGCTTTCAAATATCAACCACGTAAAATTTGTCTAAGGTTGCTGTTATATTTGCACAAAAGCGTGGATTGATTTGCAAATTACAAAATGGAAATAATACTTATATAGCCAACAATTCTGTGATCATTGGAATGAATTTAACAAGCATTTAAAGAATGTCGATTTTTGTATAGAGGGAAACAATTAATTAAATCTAAACAAAATAGTGGAATATTTTTCCTATTCAAAGAGGAGAAATGATAAGCTGTAGTGGCTCGGGTCAACCCAACACACAACGGGCCGAATCGCTGTAGTGAACAACCATGAGGAAGGGCACAGGGGCACTCACTCCCCCCCTCCCCCTCTCTTCTTTCCCTCCCTCTCCCTCCTCTCCTTCACACCCCCCCCCCCCCACCTCCCGCCTGGCTGCAGGAGTGCACTGCCAGGGGAAACAGCCAGGCTTCACAGCAGCATTATGACATCACTTCCATGAGCCTGTGGACAGCATTTATTAGAGCAGCTCTGCCTTTAGCAGTTCTCATCTTTATGCAAATTACCTCCATTTAAGTGTAAAATGGAAAACAGGAGGCATTCGATTTAGTTAAAAATAAAATGAGATTTCTGTCATTCCAATCTGCAAGCTGAAAAAAAAATCACAAAGAAAACTAATTTGGCAGAGCAAAATCAGAAACAAAACTAGATGACATACTTTTTTTTGGCCTGGCCATGATTGGAAAAACAAGCAGTTCATTCAACTGTAAATATCCTCATCTCACTCAGGAATTAAGAATTCACTTTACTAATGATAAAGCAATTGCAAATATAGAGCTTTCACCTCATATTCCAAAGAATTTAATATTCAATTAAGCATTTTCTCACATTAATGTTTTATTTTTATTTAGGCCTTCAATTTAAATTCATGGCCACCTCAACTTTTTCTGAGTAGAACTTTTAAAGTATAGATACCCCCTAGGTCACACAAGGTTGCCGAGGACTGCCCTTACACTAGTTTCTGCAAATTGGAAATACTGTGAGCTGAAATAGCAAAGGTTGCACTGGTAGGTTACATAGCTACAGATCTTAGATAATTTTAGTTCTTGGTTATAATTAATCAGTTTAGATCATTACCAAAGATTGTAATCATGCTGGATCATGGGTTTTGCTGAACAAGAGTAGTTTCAATTTAAATCTTCAATTCCATTCCTGCTCTATAGTCATGGTGCTATTTTGAGCACCACCACCATTCCCACTCATATCTGAACTCAGTTCACATCTTTCAAAAAAAATCTGATAGAATGCTCTGGTTGATATACAGATTTATCTTTGGAGCCAACATCATATCGTGAGTGATGCACAATCTCTACTGTAACTTAAATATTACCAAATATTCAAATTACTCACAATAAAAACAATTGTTCCAAACCCTTTCAACTTTAAGGCATCAGACAAACAAGTTTTCATGACTCTTTCATCAAATAAAAAAATTAGCTTGTGTCCCATGCCATTGGAAGCAATTTTTTTAAAAATCAAAAATTTTCAGCCCTTTTTTTAAATATATTTAAGCAAACTGCCCTATTTTTTTCAGTCTAACAAGGCTCTCAGCCCTGGAACTATTCAAGTCAGTTTTTCTACACCATTCAAAGCCGTAACAATTTACTTGAACTGCAGTATTCCAAATTAGACACTATCCCTTGCCACATTATTCAGTGAGAAAATTGATACAAATGCACCATTTTGAAAAATCACCTTTTTGTGGTTGTTGATTCCAAACATACAATAGAAAGCTCTAGAATTTCACATAATCTTACAAAACAGATAGCAAAATAAATGATTTATTATTGTTACTGAAGCAAACAATAAGCTGCTGTTGGAACTCAGCAGATTACATGGAATCCATGGGGAGAAATGGTAAATGTTTCAGGTCAGGACCTGACCCAGAATACGGAATCGCTATTTGAAAACCTACAGTTTTTAAAATTCTCTTGTTACTACCTTCTTGAGGTTAATGAATGTAATCATGAATAAATTCTCATGTCTCACAAAATACCCTTTTACAAAATTATCAGGTACAATTACTCTATTGGGTTAATGAAACAAATGCTGTAATTCTGTAGTTGTAGAAACCAACTACTATACATAGTTTCATTTTTAAAAAATACTGAAGCAGATTCTGGCCATTTAAACCCGTGCTTTCCAATTATAGCCAAATTAACCTACAACCCTGCATGTTTTGGAAACTGGAAGGAAACCTGAGCACCCACTGAAGACCCACGCAGACATGGAGATTGTACAAACTCTTTACAGACAACACAGGATTTGAAATAGCATCACACCATCTGAAATGTCTTATCAGCTGCAATACACCCATCATATTAAACCAAAGTGCTCCACAATTGAAGATGCAATTTCAAATGCAAGGCACTAGTGATGCATGCATCAGCTAATGATCCCCATTTCCAGGGCAGTTTTTTTCCTCCCCAATCCTCAACTAAAATTACTAAGCTAGATCTCGTTATCCACAAATTAGCTGCCATGTTTCTGTGGCAATAATGGTATAATTTAATTATCCAATTAAACATTCATCCTAAGGGAGGAGTCATGTGATGGAGTAGTGGCTGGTAGGAGAATACCAGTCCTCTCCAGAAAAGGAAAAAGTGAAGAAAAAAACAAAGCCCCAGACACACAAATCACAACAAATAAAAAAATAAAGGTGTGGAGAAAATGGCACTCAAGAAAGAAAAACCAAAAACGGGAAGAAAAGAAGAAAAACGCCGGAAGAGAAAGGTGAAGGCCTTACCTGCACGAAAAAGCAGGGACCCGCTGTGGAAAGAGGAGCCCACTCTCCGAGGTTAGTGGAGACCCCACATGATTGCGACCCACTGATCACAGGACTGCAAAGATGGTTAACGGAGCCAAACAGAGTTGCGCAACCGTGCATGACAAAGACAACACCAACGGGAAGGGGGACCAGCTGTGGAGTGAAACTCTACAGCACGAACAGCTGAGAGAGCCCCGACAACAGGGCTCCCAGCTGGAAAATAAAGAAAACAATGGGAACGGGAGGGGTGAGAATGAAAAAAGGAAACTAGAGACACAAGATAACCAACCCACAAGAAGAGGACCAACATCAAGACACCATGGAAAAAAAAATACCCAACAAACTGAGACAAGCAGCTCAACAAGAAAGTCAGAAGAGACACAGATACAAGGAAGAGAAATAGAAGACACAAACCCATGAGCAGACACAGAAGAACACCAAGCTCTGTACAAAGGAATAGGAGGTAAAATGAATGGACAGTACATAGATAAAAAATTTTTTCAAGAATATATGAAAGCATTAAGAGAATGGCTGACACTAGAATTTAGTGAAATAAAAAAGAAAAATGAAAAGTACAGAAGAATGTGTAATGCGGTAGATATGGAAGTGAATGACTTAAAAAGAAAATTGGAAGAAAGTGATAAAAAAGTTAGAAACACAGGAGTTGTTAGCTAGAAAATGGATATAATGGAAAACTATAGCAGGAAAAACAATATAAAGATAGTGGGCCTTAAGGAAAATGAAGAAGGCAAAGATATGAAAGAATTTATAAAAGAATGGATCCCAAAAATCCTGGGAATGCCAGAAATGCAGGAAGGAATGGAAATAGAAAGGGCACACAGATTAACCCCGAAACCACAGTCACAACAAAAATCAAGATCCGTTTTAGTAAAATTTCTGAGATACACGACAAGAGAAAATATATTGGAGAAGGCAATGAATAAAACGAGAGAAGACAAAAAACCACTGGAATACAAATGTCAAAAAAAAATTTTTCTACCCAGACACAAGTTTTGAGCTCCTGAAGAAGAGGAAGGAGTTTAACGCAGCAAAATCGATCCTATGGAAGAAAGGCTATGAATTTATGTTAAGATATCCAGCGGTGCTTAAAATAGTTATCCCGGGGCAGCAAAACAGACTGTTCTCGGATCCGGAGAAAGCACAAGAATTCGCAGAACGCCTGCAAGACAGAAAGAGAGATGAAGAGATGTAACAACAAAGAATGATGACAAACTACATATAAAGAAGAAAAAAATGTACAAGTAAGAACTAAAGGAGGAAAGAAAGGGGAAGTAAGGGAGAAGGGGAAAAAAAAGGAGGGGGTTTTAAATATATATAACAAGATTAATAATAAATAAATAAAAGAAAAAGAAAAGAGAAGAAATGAGGGGGAGCTTTGTTGTAATGTGAAGATAAGTCTTCTGGAGGGGGTTGGGTGGGAGAGAATAACAATCACTGCGAAATCAGTTGACACTTGCGAACGGGTTGGCAGTCCGAATGGAGAGGGGAGTTGTGGTCAACTAGGCAGGGATGTCCACTATCTCCCTCACTGTTCGCTTTAGCTATAGAACCCTTGGCAGAACTGATAGGAACAGAAAATAAAATAAAACAAAAGGGATAAAAATAAAAAAGGAATATAAAAATCAGTCTATTTGCAGATGATGTCATAGTATACTTAACAAAACCAGAATTATCAATAAAAGAATTACATAAGAAATTGAAGCGATGCCAATGAATAATGCAGATTTCACAAAGTTTAAGAAAGAATCACCATTTAAATGGCAAACAAGCAATCCGATACCTAGGTATTAGACTAGATAATAATCTAGACCATCTATACAAATTATTAAATTATCAGCCATTAATGAAGAAATTACAAGATGACTTAGAACATTGGAAAGATTTACCACTAACACTGATAGGAAGGGTAAATTGCAGTAAAATGAATATCTTCCCAAGGATATAATACCTATTTTAATCATTACCAATTCCTTTAACAGAGAAATTCTTCAATGAGCTAAAGAAAATAATAAGGAAATTCTTATGGAAAGGGGGGGGGGGGGGGAAAGCAAGGATCTTCTTTGGCTTGGCTTCGCGGACGAAGATTTATGGAGGGGGTAAAAAGTCCACGTCAGCTGCAGGCTCGTTTGTGGCTGACAAGTCCGATGCGGGACAGGCAGACACGATTGCAGCGGTTGCAAGGGAAAATTGGTTGGTTGGGGTTGGGTGTTGGGTTTTTCCTCCTTTACCTTTTGTCAGTGAGGTGGGCTCTGCGGTCTTCTTCAAAGGAGGTTGCTGCCCGCCAAACTGTGAGGCGCCAAGATGCACGGTTTGAGGCGTTATCAGCCCACTGGCGGTGGTCAATGTGGCAGGCACCAAGAGATTTCTTTAGGCAGTCCTTGTACCTTTTCTTTGGTGCACCTCTGTCACGGTGGCCAGTGGAGAGCTCGCCATATAACACGATCTTGGGAAGGCGATGGTCCTCCATTCTGGAGACGTGACCCATCCAGCGCAGCTGGATCTTCAGCAGCGTGGACTCGATGTTGTCGACCTCTGCCATCTCGAGTACTTCGACGTTACGGGTGTAAGCGCTCCAATGGATGTTGAGGATGGAGCGGAGACAACGCTGGTGGAAGCGTTCTAGGAGCCGTAGGTGATGCCGGTAGAGGACCCATGATTCGGAGCCGAACAGGAGTGTGGGTATGACAACAGCTCTGTATACGCTTATCTTTGTGAGGTTTTTCAGTTGGTTGTTTTTCCAGACTCTTTTGTGTAGTCTTCCAAAGGCGCTATTTGCCTTGGCGAGTCTGTTGTCTATCTCATTGTCGATCCTTGCATCTGATGAAATGGTGCAGCCGAGATAGGTAAACTGGTTGACCGTTTTGAGTTTTGTGTGCCCGATGGAGATGTGGGGGGGCTGGTAGTCATGGTGGGGAGCTGGCTGATGGAGGACCTCAGTTTTCTTCAGGCTAACTTCCAGGCCAAACATTTTGGCAGTTTCCGCAAAGCAGGACGTCAAGCGCTGAAGAGCTGGCTCTGAATGGGTAACTAAAGCGGCATCATCTGCAAAGAGTAGTTCACGGACAAGTTTCTCTTGTGTCTTGGTGTGAGCTTGCAGGCGCCTCAGATTGAAGAGACTGCCATCCGTGCGGTACCGGATGTAAACAGCGTCTTCATTGTTGGGGTCTTTCATGGCTTGGTTCAGATAAATCAGATAAACTAGATAAATTAACAGAATGGTAATCAAGGGGGCTTACAGCTACCAAACTTTAAGAATTATTATAGAGCAGCACAATTAAGATCCCTATCAGATTATTATCAAACAAGGGAAAAACCAGATTGGATCAGGTTAGAGCTAAATAAAATAGGGGAGAAGGTACCTGAACATATACTTTATAAGTTGGATGAAAAGCTGATGCAACATAGAAGTTCACCAGTACTGCACCATCTGCTCAACATTTGGAAGAAGATTCACGTAGAAAAGAAAAAAACAAATTACCAACTACCAAAATTATTATTGATGCAAAATCAACGAATCCCTTTCACAATAAATAACCTTTCATTTACAGAATGGGAGAGAAAAGGGATCAAAAGAATAGAAAATTGTTTTTTTGGGAAATAATTTATTATTTTTTGAACAAATGAAGTACAAATATGGTATAATTCAAAGTATAATGTTTGCATACCAACTTAAAACCTACTTGAAGGACAAATTGGGAAGCAGGCTGAGGTTACCAGAAGGAAGCAGCTTTGAATATGTGATTACAGACACAATGATAATTAAAAGATTTATAACAAACATGTACATCAAGCTGCAAGAGAAAGAGAATGATGAAATAAGCTGTAAACCCAAACAAAAGTGGGAACAAAATCTAAACAAAGATAAAAAATGAAAAATGGGAAAAGCTATGCTCTGGAACTATGAGAAATAGAATAAACACAAGGTTATGCATGATACAATACAATTGGTTACACAGGCTACATACCACACCCCAAAAGTTAAATAAATGGGACCGGACCCAACAGTATCAGATAGATGTTTTCAATGTAAGGAGGAAATGGGAACAACAGTACATGCAATTTGGGCATGTAAGAAAGTGGAAAAGTTTTGGGAACATCTAAATCAGGTACTAAATAAAATCACAAAAAGCAACATACCAAAAAATCCAGAGATCTTTCTTCTAAGTTATAGAAGTAAAGAACTAGGCCTTAATTTGGATGAAGCACAAAAAAGATTTATTATGATAGCCTTAGCTGAAGCAAAATATATGTCAACTTGGAAATCAGAAAAGAGCCTGAGAGTACAGCAATGGTACATAGAAATGAATAAATGTATTCCATTGGAAAAAAATAACATACAATTTAAAAAATAACATCATAATATTCGAAGAAATTTGGGAACCGTACATGGAACACAACAGAGAGGGCCTACCGCGGACTTCCACCGCCTAAAATGATAGAATGAGAAGACGAAATGAACTGACCCAGTGTGTAAAAGTAGATGACACAATTTTCTTGTTTATTTTCATTGAGCAATGACATTGTTTAATGAGTTTATTGTATATGTTCAACGTTTCGTGGGTAGGGAGGGGGGGTGGGAGGAAAAAATGGGAGAAAATGACACTGTGTATGTTCAAGAGGGAAATGTTTGTGTGTATTTTGGTCAATATGGTTCATAGTGTGAAAAATAAATTAAAAAAAACATTCATGCTACACTGCTCACAACAGTTTACGCATAAGGAACTAAAGATAAATAACCCAAGACAAAAAGGCAAGAAATAACACTGATAAATAGTGGCAAAGCAGAGAAAGCAAACTTTTTGCTAAGTTCATAAACCCTGTTATGTAGAAACAGCCAGTCTTCAAACAATTTCAAGTGTAATCTGTGCAGTAATCTGATTTGAAATTATAAGAACTACTGTGTGTTTAAAAAAAAAGCAGAGATTTTGGAAACTGACATGACCAAAAGGCATTCTCATGTATTGGCAAAAACCAGGCATCAGACATCTTCAGGCAATACATTGTGCAGCATTGCAAGATCAAGGAAGGTTCTAAACTGATTATTTTGTCACTCAATATATTAAACATGCTCAGTGGCATATTTGTTGTGTCGATCAATAATTTGTATATCCATCAGGTCACCTCTCGTCACATTAATTTTAAGTGTCTGGGGATTTTATTGTCCTCAAACATTTGCAATACTGATTATGAACTTCGTCCCCAAGATACTTTATAGTCTTCTCAATTCAAATTACAACAATCTGAAGTAATGAAGTACTTCAATATTTCAAATACTGAAGTAAATTATGCAATTGTAACAAAAGAAATTGTATTCCATCATTAGCTGTTGTCTGCTCTTAGAGAACAAAAACACAATGTACTGTAGTTGGAATTCAGGGAGAATCTAACAAGAATCTTTCACCATGTTTCCACTGCATCTCCACTAATGCTGAATCTACAGTTCTAGTCATTGTGTAGCTCATCCAATAGAACACGAGCTGAAATAGATCATCTAAGGCTGTTCCACCATTCAAGGGATCATGGCTGATCTGACCAAGGACTTGTCTCCATTTACATGTCTTTTCCCTGGATCCCTTAATTCCCTTTCTATGCTAAATTTTTTCTTAAATACATTTAACGAGGTTGCCTCCACTGCTTCCTTGAGCAGAGTATTCCAGATTTACCATTAAATGGGGAAATGCACTTCCTCATCTCCATCTGAAATCTACCTCTCCAAATCTTGAGGCTATGTCCCCTAGCTCTAGCCTCAACTACTATGGAAACTACCTACCTGTTTCTATCATATCTATTCCTTTCAGAATTGTTTCTATGAGATCCCTTCATTTTTATAAATTCAATTGAGTATAGTCCCATGAGACTCGATCTCTCCTCATACATAGCCAACTCATCTCTGGAATGAATCTAGTGATCCTCCTCTGCACCATCTCCAAAGCCAGTTTGCAATTTCTCAAATTGGCAGACCAGGAATACCCCCAGTACTCCAGGTACAGTCTCACCAGTACCTGTACTTGCAGCAGAACCTCCCTGCTCTAAAATTCAATCCCTCTAACAATGAAGACCAACATTCATTTGCCTTCTTGATTACCTGCTGAACCTGCTAAACAGCCTTTGGCAATTAATGTGCAAAACCTCCCAAGCCTCTCTCCACAACAATATGCTGCAATCTTTCACCATTTAAATAATATGATTTTAGTGCGCTGATACAGGATTATGGCGGTCAAACGCAGCAACTGGCAAAGCATCGCACAGGCTGAAACGTCCTTTTCTATAGGCCACTGGCAGAGTGGTGAAACTGGCCAATCACCATTGGTGGACCACAGGGGGCCCAAATTGTGGCCCGGTCATCTGAGGTAACCAATTGGCAACCAGCCCACTGAAGCCACACCGCATTGGTGACACGACCGAGCTGACTATAAAAGGCAGAACTGCTAGTGAATAAACTCAGTGTCGAATACATTCTACTCATGTGTGTCTTTCTACTCCTGCAGATTTGACCTACAGCCTTAGGACTATAACCGAAAGCTACAACCTAGCTGTAGCCGTAGCGACCTAGCGACATGATCACTATTTTTTTCCATGGTGGATGACCTCACACCTACTCCATTTACCAGACCTTTGTTCAACTCGCTTATCTTTATGAAGATTTACCACACCCTTGGGATAATTTGCTTTTCAAAGTTGAAAAGCTCTACAAATCAACGAGCAAATCAATCAGCCTGCTATTTCATGATATTTACATCCTCTCTCTGCCCAGAATAAAAGTAACAAAAATATGCCTCACATTGAACAGAATTTCTCAATATCGTCACTTCAGAGCAATGCTTCTGTGAATAAAATGCAGATGCTGGAAATTTGAAACATTCAAACATTGCTAACAAAGGGTCCCGACTAGAAATGTTCAATGCTTTTCTTTCCGTTGATGCTTTCTGATTCGATTTTTCCAGCGATTTCTTTTTTGTTTTTCGTTCATTTAATGAACCGCTTGGACAATTATGCACAATGTTCACCAAAATATACAATAGGAAACAAAGTTTCCCAAAAGAAATGCTCACATGACATTGCTGTGATTGTCATATTAAGCGCTAACACTTCAGATAGAGGAGAGAGAATGATCTTTTCGAAATACAGTGCTTCAAACAAAAGATAAAGTAAGATTTCGGTGTTTTAACCCACTGGCTGTTTTCATGGGACATAAAATGAAATAAAACCTACTTTGTCGAATGACTTTGCTCAGATCATATTCCTGCCCAAAAATTAATAAATTTTGTCTTTGATTAATGTTAGAACATTTGTTTTGGTTAATCATTAACATAATTCTTCAACATTTAAACAAGAATTCTACAAGATTAGTCAAAATCAAAACAGTGCTACTTGCCCACATTAGCACCATACCCCTCCAAGTTACTACCATCCATGTAATTACTCAAGTATTTCTTAAAGGAAACTAACGTATCTGTATCTACCACTTTGCAGCCTGCTCCAAATGCCCGCCAGTCACACAAGGACAGTCTCCTCACATCCCTTCCAAATCCCACCTGCCTCACTCTCGACTTAGATTCTCTTGTTCTAGGAAACGGACTGTCACTATTCACCTTATGCCATTTTTAACTTTATAGATCTCAATAAGATACCCTCTCAACCTCCCATTCTCCAACGAAAACAGGACTAAATTTTTTCAGGTGTCTCACAATGGCTTGCATAAGCCATTCTCAACTTTTCTTTTGGCTATGGCTCCCTTAGCACTCTGGTCAAAGTTTATGGGCCCACTTTCCTGTGAAGCAGTCAAGTTTTGGTTTCTTCTCTACTTCTCTCCTACCAAGTACATAAAAAACAGAAAATATTTATGTTACGAATGACGAAAAGAAATCAAGGCTATTACTCAAATGTGCTGTGGCCTTCAGGGGGACCATAGAGCCCCCACTGAGAATGGCTGGTCCAAATACACCTGGTCTGTACCTAGCGATTTATCCAACTTCATATGATCTAAGACTAAGGGTATGTTTAGTTACCCCCCCCCCACCCCAATCCTGCTTATTGTACTTCCCAGTAAATACATTCACAAAATATTCAAGCAAGATCTTCTCCAGCAACTTGAGCTCTACTCGCAGCTCCCTCTCCTGATCTTTAAAGGGATCTATTCTTTGTTGCTATGCTTTTTATTTTAAATATACACAAAATCTGTTTGGATTAAAAAGTAAAAAAAAACATTGCTGGAGAAGCTACATAACCAACATTTCAGACTGGAGTCTTTTATCAAAACAGTTAGAGTAAAACACTAAAATCTGTAGATTTTGTTGTTGAAATAAAAACAACGCTGGAGAAAGAACACTATATGCTCGAAGGACACTTTATAAAGTACACTGTTTGACCTGTTGAGTTTCTCCAGCATTGTGTTTTTACTTCAATCACAGTGTCTACAAATTTGTGTTTTAAATCTGTTTGGATTGATCTGTAATGTCTGCCAAAGAATTTCAAAACCTCTTTTAGCCCTCATTTTCCTATGTAGCCTCTCCTGCATTCCTTATATTCCTCAAGGACCATGACTGTTCTCTGTTAAAGTTGCAATAACCTGTTATTATGTACCTTCCATGCCCGAAGCTGATCCACTTTCCCCATCAAGTACCTTGCTTTAAAAGAAACATCTCTTATCTTGATGTTTATCCTCCAGCATTCTCTTATGCTTCAGCACACTTCCTTCCTCACTATCCTTCACCTTTTCAGTCCACCCGAGACCCCTACACCCCACTTGTCTAGCAATCTCCTCACTAGAATTTTGTTCTCCCTCCTTGTACAGGTAATTTATGACTCAGAAGAAAGTGTAATAGGTTATAAATTTGAAACCCTTCTTCCTGCACCCAAGTCCACCTGACAAAACCAGGACATCAACAAAACGTTTCAGATGAAAGGTCAAACTGCCAGGAATGACTAAAAAAAGGCATGTTGCAAAAGGACATTTTTATACAAAAACAGGTGCCTGCTGGGAACAGAAAATGTAACATTTCAGATCTGGTTTGTAACAGTTCCTTCCCAAGTTGCTAACGCAATCTGCTATTACTTTCAATCACGTTCTTTTCTTTCAGGGTTCTTGTTGGCGTCACTGTAACTGGTGAGGGTAAACTGGGATTGATACCTTGACGAAGGGCTTGCCCTGAAACGTTGGTGATACATCTTTGCCTTCTATTGACTCTGCGGGACCTGCTGAGTTTCTCCAACACTTTTGCCTATTAAGTGCAATCAGAACATCTGCAGACTTTCGTGCTTCACTCCAAGGAGAACTGGGAGCTGCTTGGGGAGATGGGGGGGGGAAATAGTGGTACTGTTTGTCCCGTGCTTTCCCCAGCACGATTCCCCCCCCCCCCCCCCCCCCAACCACCAACTCCGACTTCAGGCCAGCTCACTCACCTCGTCCCCCCATTTCAGCACGTCTTTCTGCCGGTCCTTCACCTGGTTGTAGATGTTGAGGAACTGAATGATGCCGTGTTTGCGGACATGGTCCGCGTACTTTTTGGTCTCTTCCCAGTTGAGCGGCGATCCTTCTGTCAGCAAACCCATCGTCACTGGCTGCAACAGAAAACCAAGAAGACATGAAAAGGCAATTCCCTGCAGCAGCCGTGGAAGGCGCTGAAGCCAAATTCAACCCCCGCCGCCCCCTCCCCGTCGCTCACGCACGCCGTCTCGATCCCTGCAGAAGAGAATGGTGGGCAAGAAGGCTTCAAGAACGGCGGGGTCGCGGGTTGGGGGAAGGAAGCGAGAGCCGCGGTGGAGTCCGAGGACGCACGCCGACTAAGTGGCAGAGACTGCGAAAGCTCACCCCGCGCGGCAGCCGTCACCACCCCACGTGATCTCCCAACCATTCGACACCGTCGGCGTGAAGCTGGGTGGGGGGGCGGAGCAAAGCGCGCGCTCACGTGACCCTTGGCTTTTTTTTCTCTCTCTCCCCGGCGCTCGAGCGCAACGGTCGGGCGTCACGTGAGAATGGTGCACAAGGGAGAGAAGAAGGGCAGCGGGCAATGACTCAGCGTTTCCCGGAGATCGGCCATCAGCCGCAGTCTAATCACGCGAACATTTTCTGTTTATCGTAGTGTGGGTGATTGATGGAAGTGGAGCCGCTGGGACTGGTAGTTTGGGGCCATTCTGTGGGGTGGGGGTGGGGTGATGTTCGGATGTAACGTCCCGC
The DNA here is from genome assembly GCF_036971445.1 of Narcine bancroftii. Lineage (NCBI taxonomy): Eukaryota > Metazoa > Chordata > Chondrichthyes > Torpediniformes > Narcinidae > Narcine > Narcine bancroftii. The sequence continues at coordinate 126,307,215 of NC_091474.1, read as the reverse complement.
CTCGTTGAGGGAACTTTGTCCAGTCATGGCGTGGATAAAGTCCGCATGACGCCGCTGATAACGAGAGTTGTTGGAGAGAGCACGATAACCAACCAGCCCCGTTCGTATTGGGGTGGGGGACACACACACACACCTTCCTTTCCAAGTACCTGTCCAAATGCCACTTCAACATTGTGATTGAAGTTGATGCACTTCTTATCCCTAAGTGTGGTGATTATGTATATATTCTAGGGGCTGGCCCGCCCACTGATGACTCCATCCCCGTGACCTGGCCGTAAAGGTCAACCACCCTACCCCCTTCCATTCATTCCAGCACATGGAGTTGGGCCCGCTGAAATCTAATGTGTATTAAAGCCTATTTATTATTCCTCACTCAGCCTTTGGAGTCATTGATAATACATAGCAGAGAGCCCCTTTAAATTTCTCCTCTTACTCAAGGCTGACCTGCCCTGGAGTAAAAAAAATTCTGTTTGTCCTTAGGATGTCCCTCCTGTTTTTTTAAGCCTCAGCAATATCACTATAGCGAATAAACCTTGCCAATCTAATGTCTTTTAACTACAGTCCTCACTAATCACTCCTATGACAGCATGGTGTTTATCATGAATGAGAAATTTTTAAGCAATTTGGCTCTTGCTAAAATCTACCCACATTTCTGTCCCATACAGGTCAGGGTACCACACCTCAAAAGTAATTTAGTTAAGGCTCACTAGGAATATTATTGGGCCAAAATGTTTATATAGGGAGAGCCTTTTATTTGTGTGTGTGGAAGATGAAAGGGTGGTTTTATTGTGGTTTTTAGGTGGATTAAAGGAAGCCAACACCCAACCCCAACCAACCAATTTTCCCTTGCAACCGTGTCTGCCTGTCCCGCATAGGACTTGTCAGCCACAAACGAGCCTGCAGCTGACGTGGACATTACCCCTCCATTAATCTTCATCCACGAAGCCAAGCCAAAGAAAAGAAGGAGGCCATAGAAAACATGCAAAAACAAGAAATGGTGACTGGAATGGAAAACATTAGAATAATAAGAAGAATCTTTCAAGATGGCGCCAGGAACTGGTGACATGTTGCCAGCAGTAGAGCTGAAAGATCTATATTAAACACATTTAAGTCTACTAATGCTAAAAAAAAATGCACAAAGCACTGCTGTTACATTTTAAGCCATTTAAATGAATTAGCAATTTATGATCGCCCATTGAAATCAACAACCCACCAGCAAGCAAGGTCAATAATAACATCATTGAACTGACATGCATTCAAACTGTTTAACTGTATCAAGTAAAGTCAACAAAAACATTGCTGAAACTAACAAGCTTTTATACCGGTTAAATGAATTAGTGACCTTCACCATCACCCATTGGAATCACTGATCCTTACCCACAAGCATACAAGATCAGTAAATGCAAGAGCTGGAAGCATCAGGGAGGCCTCTGTTGTGCCCAAAAATATGATCACTGGGGTAGACTCCAAGTTGGACTGAACCCTTCCCTCCTCTTTAGTATCTTTTTCTCCAATGTGCAGTCTCTGGAGAATAAATTGAAGGCCAAAGGAGACGACTGTTGTACGAGAAAGACATGAGGGATTGCTGTGTATTCTCTTGCAGAGAGACATTATTAGTCCCTAACTCTCCAGACTCAGCTCTTCAGCCCAAAGATTTCTCCATACATTGCATAGATAGGACAGAGTCAAGAAAAAGCTAGCAATATCTGCTTCATGGTTTATTCTTGTGGTGCTCAGACATGAAGATTCTATCCACTGCTGCTCACCTCATCTGGATATCTAGCTGACCCTTCCACTTCCTCAGGGAATTCACCTCCATTGTCCTGACTGAAGTCTGAATCCTTCAACAGGCAGATGATAAGCTTGAGAATTTATACACTGTGATCATCAAACACCATATGGCATTTCCAAATGTCTTCTCAGTTATCACCAGAGACTTAAAATCAAGCTAACTTAAAGAAGTTCTTCCCAAACTACCACCACCATGTCCCCTACAACACCAGGAGATCAGACACTCGACCACTGTTCACTAACATCAAGAACACCTGCTCAATTCTGTGCCCACACTTCAGGAAATCAGACACCTAGCTATGCTTCTCCTTTCTGCACGCAGGCAGAAATGGAAGAGCACTGCACCAGTTGAGAAGACTGTACAGAGTTAGTCTGGGGAAGCAAATTGGTTTATTGTCATATAAACCAAGATGCAATGATAAGGTTTGTTTCTCAGCAGTCCAGCTAGAAGTGAGTAAGATGCATTATAGAAATGCAGTTATAGAGTTCAGTTGGTACAGATCAGTCTGGTGATGCATGATCCCACACTCATGAATCTTTTTGTTGAGAGGGATGTGAAGAGGATGTAGCTGGAGCGTGATGATTCTTTTAATGAGTTGGCTGCTTTCCTTTCAATATTTTTATTAGTTTATTAACAAATTACATATAATAATAAAAATTATGTTAAGGCCTATGTTACATTTGGCTCTGATAACTCAGCAGTTAGAGCACTGATCTTGTAAATCAGGGATTCCGAGTTCATTCCTCACTGGGGCCTCATTTTTGTGAGGGGCACGGGACAAAGTGCAATTCTGTCTTCCTTACGGTAGACAAAGTTTAAAAATTTCATGTATGTTTCATTCTAAATGTATTACATGACAATAATGTAACCTTTACCTTTGTTACAAACTACAAACTATATTAGGACTAACAAAGGAACAGCAATGGAAAATTCACCAATGACAAATTCAAAATAATAGTTTTTAATTAAACTATTAGTAACATAACATTACATATAGCTAAACTTAATCTAACCTTATCCCTAATAAGTGCAAATGTAAATGTGTGTGTTAAAGTCCAAACTATTTCAATTTAAACTTGAGTCTGAAAAGTCCATTTTAAAGTCCAGTTTCAAATTTCTTGTTAAACTTCAGGATCTTTTTAAATTGTAGTTCAGAAACACTTTTAAACATTATATCTTTAGATCTCATTAAACTCACAAGCCTCTTGATGAGCTGTCATTCAGAGAGGGATGTTTCTTCTTACAAGTTTTTTCACGTTTTCCCCCATCATGTTAGGGTTGTGGTACTATGATCTTCCCGATGATTTCTTTCTCAAACAGATGTAAGTGACCATCTTCTGGACAAGAGCAGTTGGAAGTGATCTTAAAAGCCACTTATGTTGTATATCTCCTAATGATAAGGATGATACAATAGAGAACAGCATCTCCCTCTCTTTCCAGAGACTACTATTTACAAAAATAAAATATAAGAGATAGAAGAGAAATAAGATGGCACCCAAGAAGGAGAAAGTAAAAACAACCAGAAAAAAAAAGAAATAGAAAAGTCGCTGGAGAAGAAAGAAGCATGCCTTACCTGCACGAAGGAACAGGGAGCTGTGGTAGTGAGGGGCGCCCGATCCCCGAGGTTAGTACCTGCCCTGCGGAGTCGCGACCTCTCGATCGGAGGAGGTAAAAATGGCTTTGGAGCCAAGCAAAAGTGCGCAGTGCACAATCAAAGGAAAAAGAGGACAACGACGGGAGGGGAGCTCAGCAGAGGAGCGGGCAGCCACAGCACGAATAGCTGAGGGACGCCCGACACTAGGGTGCTCAGCTGGAGGATGAGAAAGGCGGCAGAGGAGGAAGCGAGGAAACAGACGAGGGAGAAAGGCGGAGGGGTGACCGACAAGAAGATCAATGACAGGAGGCCTGACAGACAAGCAGCCCAGGAGGGGAGGACCAACAGCAAGAGGCCCAGCAAGAGGAAGCTGACAAAGAGATACAAGCAGCTCATCAGGAAAAACAGAAAAGACACAGACACAAAGAAGAGAAGAAGAAGACACAAACACAGGTACAGACACAGAAGAAGAAGAAAAAGAAGACCAAGATCTTCACAGAGAAATAGAAGGTAAAACAGATGGACAGAATATAGATAAAGCTTTTTTTGAAGAACAAATGAGATCATTAAAAGAATGGTTATCATTAGAATTTAGTGCAATTAAAAGGAAAATGAAAAGAGCAGAAGATCAAATGCGGAGTTTAGAGCTGGTCATGACAGAAATAAGGAAAAGAGTAGAGAATGTAGAAGACTGGGAAATGGCTGGAGAAATGGAAGTAAACGATTCAGAGAAAAATTGGAAGAAAGTGACAAAAAAATTATAGAGACACAAGAGTTGTTATCTTAGAAAATTGATATGTTGGAAAATTATAGTAGACAAAACAACATAAAAATAGTGGGCCTGAAGGAGGGTGAAGAAGGCACAGACATGAAGGAATTTATAAAAGGATGGATCCCGAACGTCCTGGGAACGACAGAAATGCAGGAAGAAATGGAAATAGAAAGGGCACACAGAGGACAAGTTTCGAAACCATAGACACATCAAAAACCAAGATCCATCTTAGTAAAATTTTTGAGATATACGACAAGAGAAAATATATTGGAATGGGCAAGGAATAAAGTTAGAGAAGATAATAAACCATTGGAATACAAGGGTCAAAAAATATTTTTTTCCCCAGACATAAGATTTGAACACTTAAAGAGGAGGAAGGAGTTTAATACAGCGAAAACGATTTTATGGAAAAAAGGTTACAAATTCATGTTAAGATAACCAAGCCTTGCTTAAAACATTTATACCCGGGGAGCAAAACAGACTATTCTTGGATCCAGAGGAAGCAATTCGCAGGACGTTTCCAGGACAGAAGAAGAGATGAAGAGATGTAACAAGAATGAAGAACAGCAATAAAGTATATATAAAGATGTAAAAACAATGTATATGTGAAGAACTAAAGAGGGAAAAGAGAAGGGAAGGAAGGAAGGGGGGAAAAGAGAGAGCTTTGTTATATGTGTTAAAAAGAGTGTTTTCTGGGGAGGTCTGGGGGGAGTGGGAATAACCTTCACTGCAAAATCAGTTGACACTTGCGAGCAAGATCGCAATCCAAATAGAAAGGGGAGTTGTGGTTGCCCGGCAAGGGACAAGGAGCAACTCAGAGAGGTGGGGAGCATTTGGGGTTATGGTATTATTGGGTGTGGGAGCTGTTGGGGTATTTTGTGTTTTAAATGTGTTGTACGTTGAATTTAATAAGGGAAAATTAAGATGAAAATGGGAAAAAGGGGATGGAGGTGGAAAAGAGGTGTAAGCAAGATATAAGATAGCCAAGTTGAACTATATGACTATAAACATTAATGGAATACATAACCAAATTAAAAGAAAGAGGCTACTAAGTTTATTGAAGAAGGAAAAAATAGATATAGCATTTGTGCAGGAAACACATCTAACTGAAGTGGAACATAACAAATTAAAGAGAGACTGGGTTGGACACAAAGTGGCAGCATCCTATAATTCAAAAGCTAGAGGTGTAGTAATATTAGTTAACAAAAATGTACCAATCAAAATAGAGGAGGAAATAATAGAACCAGGAGGGAGGTATGTAATGATGGTGGAATGTACTCAGAATTTTGGAATTTGCTAAATATATATGCACCTAACGAGGAGGATCAAAAGTTTTCGCAGGATATTCTTCTGAATATTGTAGACACACAAGGAAATATATTGATAGGAGGGGATTTTAACCTTAACTTGGATCCAATGTTGGTTAAAATTGGACAAAAGACAAGCAAAAAAAAAATAGAGAAATTTATGGTTAAATCAATGCAAGAAATGAAACATAAATATATGGAGGAGGCAACACCCAAGAGAGAAGGAATATTCATATTATTCGAGAAGTCACAAAACATACTCAAGGATTGGTATGTTTTTGTTGTTGGCCCATATTGAAGGGAGAGTTAGGAAAACTGAGTATGAAGCCAGACTACTATAAGATCATTCACCCCTGTTATTTGCAATAGAACTGGAGGACATCCCACCAAGAACATATAGATGGAGGTTAAACTCCATTCTACTTAAAAGGCAGGAATTTAGGGAGTTTATAGAATGCCAAATTAAAACATATTTTGAAATAAACACAGAATCGGTGAAAGACAAATTTATATTATGGGACACAATGAAAGCCTTCATTAGAGGACAGATAATAAGTTATGTAACTAAGATGAAAAAGGACTACAATCGGGAAATAGAACAGTTGGAAAGGGAGATAGTAAGTACAGAAAAGGAACTAGTAAAAAGGGATGATATAAAGAAAAGGAGAGAATTGGCAGACAAAAAAATAAAATACGAAACATTGCAAATGTATAAGGTGGAGAAGAACACAATGAAAACAAAGCAAAAGTATTACGAACTGGGAGAAAAAACACAAAATATTAGCCTGGCAACTTAAAACAGAACAAGCTAAAAGAACTGTATTGGCATTAAGGAAAAAGGACAAACAAATTACATATAATCCAACAGAGATTAATGAAAACTTTAAGGAATTTTAGGAACAATTATACCAAACTGAGAACAAGGGGAAAGATGATAAAATAGAGGATTTTTTAGCTAAAATTGAACTGCCGAAATTGCAAGAAGAGGAACAAAACAAACTAATAAAACCATTTGAAATAGAGGAAGTACAGGATATATTAAAAAAGCTGCCGAACAATAAAACAACCAGAGAGGATGGATTTCCAATGGAATTTTATAAAACGTTTAAAGAGTTGTTAATTCCTCCTCTCGTGGAAGTAATGAACCAGGTAGAAGAAACACAAAACTTGCCAGATTCATGTAAGACAGCAATAATTACAGTAATACCAAAGACGGGGAAGGACCCATTAACACCAGCATCATATAGACCAATATCTCTACTTAACTCAGATTATAAGATAATAGCGAAATTATTAGCAAACAGATTGGCTGATTGTGTACCAAAAATGGTAAAACAAGATCAAACTGGATTTATTAAGAAAAGACGAACAGTGGATAATATCTGTAAACTTATTAATCTAATTCATGCAATTCAAGGAAATAAGAAACCAACAGTGGCTGTTGCTTTAGATGCAGAAAAAGCCTTTGACAGAGTAGTTCCACTCTTATTTAAAGTATTACAGAAGTTCAATCTACCAGAAAAATATATAAATTGGATTAAAGCATTGTTTAATGGACCGTTGGCGAAGGTAGCAGTAAATGGATATGTATCAAATCAATTTAAATTAAGTAGATCAACTAGACAAGGATGTCCATTAGCCCATCATTGTTCACCTTAGCAACAAAACCTTTGGCAGAACTGATAAGAATAGAAAATAAAATAAAAGGGATAAAAATAAAGGAGAAGGAGTATAAAATCAGCTTATTTGCGATGACATCATAGTATTCCTAACCTAACCAGAGATATCAATAAAAAAATTACATAACAAATTGAAGGAATATGGAGAAATATCGGGGTACAAGATCAATGCAAATAAAAGTGAAGTGATGCCAATGAGTAACGCGGATTATACAGAATTTAAAAAAGAATCACCATTTAAATGGCAAGCACAAGCAATTCGATACCTAGGCATCAGGTTAGATAATAACTTAAGATACTTGTACAAACTAAATTATCAGCCACTAATAAAGAAATTGCAGGAAGACTTAGAACATTGGAAAGAATTACCGCTAATGTTGATAGTGAGGGTAAACTGCATTAAAATAAATGTCTTCCCAAGGATACAATACTTATTTCAAATGTTACTAATTCCCTTAACAGAATTTTTAAAAATGAACTAAGGAGAATAATAAAGAAATTCTTGTGGAAAGGGAGGAAACCAAGGGTAGCGTTAGATAAACTAACAGAGAAGTATAATCAAGGTGGTTTGCAGTTACCAAACTTTAGAAATTATTAAAGAGCTGCATAATTAAGGTATTTATCAGATTTTTACCAGACAAGGGATAAACCAGACTGGACTAAGATAGAACCAGATAAAATAGGGGAGAAGGTACCTGAACATAAACTTTATAAGTGGGATGAAATGTTGGTGCAATATAAAAGCTCACCAGTACTGAATCATTTACTTAATACATGGAAGAAGATCCAGTTAGAAAGGGAAAAAACGAATTACAAAATACCAAAACTATTATTGACGCAAAATCCACTAATCCCTTTTACAATAGATAACTTTTCCTTTAGAGAATGGGAGAGAAAAGGAATCCAAAGAATAGAAAATTGTTTTTTTGGGAAATAATTTATTAACATTTGAACAGTTGAAGTACAAATATGGAATAACTCATGGTATAATGTTTGCATATCATCAATTGAAAGCTTATTTAAAGGATAAATTGGGAAACAGATTGAGATTACCTGAAGGAAGCAGCTTTGAATATGTGATTACAGACACAATGATAATTAAAAGATATATAACAAACATGTACTTCAAACTGCAAGAGAAAGAGAACGAGGAAATAAGCTGTAAACCCAAACAAAAGTGGGATCAAGATCTAAACATAAAGATAAAGAATGAAACATTGTGAAAAGGGATTAGTTGATTTTGCGTCAATATTAGTTTTGGTGGTTGATAATTTGTTTTATTCCTTTCTACGTGAATCTTCCTCCAAATGTTGAGCAGATGATGCAGTACTGGTGAATTCCTATGTTGCACCAGCTTTTCATCCAACTTATATAGTATATGTTCAGGTACTTTATCTAGCTCTAACCTGGTCCAATCTGGTTTTTCCCTTGTTTGATAAAAATCTGATAGGTATCTTAATTGTGCTGCTCTATAATAATTCTTAAAGTTTGGTAGCTGTAAGCCCCCTTGTTTGTACCATTCTGTTAATTTATCTGGTGCTATCCTTGGTTTTCCCCCTTTCCATAAGAATTTCCTTATTATTTTCTTTAGCTCCTTGAAGAACTTCTCTGTTAGGTGAATTGGTAACAATTGAAATAGGTATTGTATCCTTGGGAAGATATTCATTTTATCATCTATACAAACTGCCATCAGGTTCCTGAATAATCAATGAACCATATCACCGCCTTATTTTTAAGTTCGCTATTATTTTTACTTTTTTATAATAATGTTGTAAGATGGTTATAATATGAAAGTTTTTACTATAATGTTGCTGCAAAACACCAAATTTCATGACTTGTTCATAACAATAAATTCTGATTCTGAGATGTGGTCTATATGGATTTTAGTAAGGTATTTGACAAGGGCAGCAAAGCAAAAGGGGTATGAGTGTGCTATTAGATATATGGCAATCTTGAAGATAGTAATGCCAGGGGGAATAGAAGTTAGTGCTACTGGGTGGTAGTCATTGAGAAAGCTCACTTTGCACTTCTCTTTTTTTGAATATTATAATTTTATATAGAACATTATTACTTACATTATGTAAATAATATTTTAAAAGTACAGAGTATGATGGTGCACATCGAGATGCAGGCGAACCGGCTCCACACTGTTACAGCCGCGGCAGTGGAGCAGCTGTGTCATAATGGCACCTCCAAGCACATCTCCCGTGCTCAAATGGGCCGCACATGCACACTCAACTGTGTCATGACATTACCGTACGTGCGTGGGTGGCACTTACAGGCCGCCTTATTATGCACAGCACAGGTTTTTCAAAAATAAACCATTGGAAGTGCAATCAACTTACGGTATGTAGTCTCCTTATTTCACATCTTTTAGTTGCTACTGCTACAATTGGTGAACCTGACAAGCCCAGACGATTCTGTACTCTATACCATGGATGCTGCAGCAATCAACGCAGTGGCTATGAAATTGCCAACCTTCTGGACACTTCGCCCACACACTTGGTCTGAACAAGCAGAAGCGCAATTTCACCTCAGGCAGATTACCTCCGACTCCACAATGTTTTACCACATCGTCAGCTCCCTAGACCAAGAGTCCACAGCTAGGGTGGACGTCCTGATACACGACCCCCCCCCCCAACCCGGAGGAAGGTAGATACCCAGCCCTCAAGAAATTCCTCCTGAGTACTTTTGGCCTGCCCAGACGACAACGCGCTGGCAGGCTCATGCAGCTAGAAGGCCTAGGCGACAGAGCTCCATCCACTCTTGTCTCAAGTTTGAACAGGCTTTCCTGGAACAGATGCCAGACGACATACAACTGCTGTTGGTGGACGAAGATTTCTCAGACGCATGTAAGGTCAAGGCCAGAGCAGACGTTCTGTGGCACACGAAATGCGAAAACGAGTCCGTCATGAACCAGTTGACTTGTCCCCACCCAGGGCAGCAGTCGGGACCCCATCTGAACCCAGAAAACAGCGCCCCAGCAAACCAGCAGAGGCACCAAACACTAACTGGTATTTTTATCACCAATGCTGGAGGGTGCAAAAGCAAAGATGCAGGCAGCCCTGCTCATTTTCAGAAAATGCCAGGTCAACTGCCACTAATAGTTACAGTGGCTGGCCACACCAATAGCCTACTGCGCGTCACTGACAAGACAGATATCACAGGGTCCTCGGCCTTTTCGACAATTCTAGTAGGCATTGTTTGGTTCTTCTTCTCAAAATGGGCATAGAAGATGCTCAGCTCATCAGATAGTGAAGCAGCGCAGCCATCCACATTGTTTCCACTTGCTTTGTAGGCTGTAATGGCCTACACTCCCTGCCGTAGCTGGCATGCATCTGTTTCTGTCTCTAGGTTCTCCGGAATTGCCAATTTGCTTTAGAGATAACTTGCTGTAGGTCGTGCCTGGACTTTTTGTAAAGATCCCAATCCCTAGCCTTAACTGCCCTTGTTCTTGCCCTCAAAAGGATGATAAATCTCTGATTCGTCCAAGGCTTCTGGTTGGGGAACACTCTGTATTTGCACGTGGGCGCACATTCATCCACACAGGTCTTGATGAAGTCAGTGTCACCTGTTGCACATTCATTGAAGTCTATGAATGAGTTCTTGAATATGCTCCAGTCCACCGTTTCAAAGCAGTCCTGCAGACACTCCTCCACCTCCTTCGACCATATTTTCGCTGTCTTCAGCACTGGGGGTGCTGTGGTCTTCGATCTCTGCTTGTACACCGGGAGTAGTAGTACAGCCAGATAATCAGACTTATTGAAGTCCGGTTGTGGTATGGCTCAGTATGCATTCATGGTGGTGTAGTTAATACCAAAGGGATTTAGTGCTGACTGAAAGGATGGTCAATACTGAAAGAAATAACAAAATCTAGGTTTGGAGGAATTACAATTGAAAAGGCCATTTTATTTTCCTTTTGCCAGGCCTAGCGAGCAACTGAGGAGGGAAATTTAAAAAGGTAAGTTTAACTGCCCATAGCCCTCACAAGCAAAGATCAGCATATAAAAGGAAGACAAGGTCTAGCAGAGCAATTGTTTTCAGAAGGGTTTGAGGTCAAAGTGTGGAAGATTCAACAAGGAGGCTAAGCGATGAAAAGATGCAGTAAAATCTCTTTCATTTTAACGCAGATCATTGGCACCATGATTGGCTATTGTACAGCAGGGTGGGCCAATGTCTGGATGAGTGTAGTGATATGAACACTTAATTTATTCATTTTTATGACCACAACCAAGACTCTTTGGTGGTGCGTTGCCTCGCTGGTGCTAGGGTCAAAGATGTCACTGACTGGGAACAGGATATTTTGTAAGGGGAGAATGAGCAGACAGAGGTTGTGGACCATGTTGGTACCAATGATACATCCAGGAGGAGAGTTGAGTTCCTGTAAAGTGAAGATAAAGAGTTAGCCAGAAGGTTAAAAAGCAGCACCTTGAGTGTTGTAACCTCAGGATTCTGTGGATAAGGAACACAAATCTGTGGCTGAGGACAGGAGGACTTCAATTACTTGGGATCTCTTCTAGGACAGAGGTAACCGGTGCAAGAGGGTCGAATTGCTTCTGAATTGGAGAGGCCAATATCTTTGTGAGGGTGTTTACAAGGACCACTCAGAAAGATTTAAACTAATCTGATGTGCAAGGAAGGAGAGAGAATGGGACAAAGATAGAAGTGTATCAGATGAGAAAGATTTGTGCAATTTTGGTCGCTTAGATATTAGAAAGTTGGTAAATGATCAGAAGTTAATGATGTTTTTTTTATATACAGGGAGTAAATGCTGGAATCTGATACAATTACTCTGTTTAAAAAACATTAAGACAACTATTGAAAAGTGACAGAAGGATACAACCCTAATGCGGGCAAATGGTATTAGTGTAGATGGGAAAAACAGGTCGACATGAATATGGTAGACTGAGAAACCTCATTTCTATACACATTTCTGTGCTCTAAGAGCAAGAACAGGGGAATGACTAAATTCAATCTGGTGGGATGAAGCAGCAGAGTTGCTGAGGGAGAGAGATGAGAGGAGGGCCAGAGTAGACCAAAAGGAGAAAGGAAGAAAATGAGGGCAAAAAGTAACAGTAGAATGGAAAAATTGGCATGAGGGGAGCAGGGATTGGGAACAGGATGGCAATGACCACCAACAGGATAAATCAAGATTTTAAAAATTTGCAATGGGCAGTGCAGGTAGGAGAAATAGCTTTAGTGCTCAGGGTGAATGTATTTTGGATAATATTAGTTGATGTTGAATATACAATTTGGGGTTGATGTGTAGCTTTAACATACTGTATTTGCTGCATTACTGGTATACGATGTAAAGTCAGCAAGATTAGTCAATATAATGGGATTAGAGTTGGTAAAATTGATATTGGAGTTGGTAAAATTGATATTGGCTGCAAATGGTCAACTTCCAAGGTTTCCAAATGAGTTTTGTTTATTATGCTGTCATCTTTCCTAGTAATAGTATTTTGTATAATTAGAACAAATTATCTTGTATAATTTGTACTAAAAATGTAATAATTTTAATTTAATTCTGGTTCAGTAAATTGTTTGGATTGAATGTGGAATCCAATTTTGAGGACCTTGTAGCAGCTCACTGGAAGCTTAATTGAACTGGCTCTGGAGGTTCCGAGTGACATCATGACTTCACAATGCGATGATGTCATTTGGAATGCGCGGGGTTTATAAAAAGCTGTGCACAACTGAGTAAACTACTTTTACTGAACTTCAACTCAACTATATCTGATCACTTTCTTGTCCTTCTTTCGCACTGCAACACAGTTGCTACAGCTTCTCTTTTATTGTCATTATTTTGCCAGTTTAGGCAGTGTTTCCACTGTACTTCCATCCATGGGCAATCCAAAGAACTTCCTGGACACCATAATATCGTAAACAACTTCCTTGACACTGTTGTGTGAGATTTAATTCTGCTTCGGTGGGTACACAGGGAAGCGAGTCCAGACACAAGTTGACAAACAAGGAGTAATCTTTATTGTACTTACAGGGAAACTCTATTGGGAAAGACACAAAACAATACAATCTTACAAGATAGAACAGCAGACACTCCTGATCCCTGTCATCTGAGTATGGCTCGGTGATAAATAATATACTGTTACTAACACACTCTAACATTACAGGGAATTAAACACACACCTAAACAGGGGTGGGGGATCATTGTTAAGTACTGCCAAACAATGTGTAGTGCACACCTTACCAACAACTCCTCCAATGATGTCCTCAGTTGAGCAGTGTTCATAGTCAGGTTCAAGGAGAAGAAAGAAGTGGGTGGAGGAGTCACGTGATGGAGTAGTGGCCGGACGGTGAACTCCAGCCCTCTCCAGAAAAGTTGGGAAAAACAAAAGAAAACACAAAGGCACAGAAATAAAAGTTACAGAAAAGTGAGTATAAAGGTGGAAAGAAGATGGCGACAAAAAAAGAAAAATCGAAAGCAACGGTAAGAAGAGAGGAAGAGAAGACAAAGGAGGAAAAAGGTGAAGGCCTTACCTGTCTGAAGAGGCCCGCTGCGGAGAGAGAAACCCGCTCCCTCAGGTCGGTAAATAATGGACTACAAAAATGGCTCGCAGAGCCGAGTAAAAGTGCGCAACCGCGCATGCGCGAAGTATCGCGCATGCGCGATGCGAATGAAAAAAAACACACCGACGGGAGGGGGGACCAGCTGGGGAGTCGATCTCCACAGCCGGCAACGACAGCTGCAGAACACCTGCAGCAAGAAGAGACCACAGAAGACAATAGAAACAAGAAAGAAGAGGAGGAAAGGGCACCGAAGAAACAACAGATGGCCAACCCAGAGGAAGAAGAAGAGGAAGAGGAAGAGTACAGGGAAATAGAAGAAGAAAAGAAAGGCAAGGTAAAGGATATACTTGCTCTTATTAAAGGATACATGGAGTCATTTAAAGAATGGCAAACACAGGAATTTAAGGATTTAAGAAAAAGAATAAACAACACAGAAGATAAAATAAATAAAATGGAGATGACCTTAACAGAAATGGGAAAGAAAATGGACAAGATGGAAGAGCGGGCAGTAGCAGCAGAAATGGAGGTAGAAGACTTAAAAAAGAAATTGGAGAAATCTAATAAAAAAACTAAAGAGACACAAGAACTACTAGCTCAAAAAATAGATACAATGGAAAACCATAACAGAAGAAATAACATAAAGATAGTGGGCCTTAAGGAAGATGAAGAAGGCAAGAATATGAGGGAGTTTATAAAAGAGTGGATCCCTAAGACCCTAGGATGTCCAGAACTACAGCAAGAAATGGAAATAGAAAGGGCACATAGAGTATTGGCCTCTAAACCACAACCACAACAAAAACCAAGATCTATTGTAGTAAAATTCCTAAGATATACTACAAGAGAAAAGGTACTGGAGAAGACAATGGAAAAAGTAAGAGAGGGCAACAAACCACTGGAGTATAAAGGGCAAAAAATCTTCATTTATCCAGATATAAGTTTTGAACTCCTAAAGAAGAGAAAAGAGTTCAATACAGCAAAGGCGATTTTATGGAAGAAAGGGTATAAATTTATACTAAAGCATCCAGCGGTATTGAAAATATTTATTCCAGGACAACAAAACAGACTATTCTCGGATCCAGAAGAAGCACGAAAATTTGCAGAACAATTACAAAAATAGACTGAGGGAGGAAGACGGGTAATGAGAGTTAAAATGATCACGATTGATATGTATGTGGGTAAAGACAAAAATAGACTGAGGGATGAAGACGGGTAATGAGAGTAAAAATGATCACGATTGATATGTATGCGGGTAAAGAGGTATAAGAGTGAATAGAGACAATGAGCATACATGAATGTATCTGTACTTAGAGGAAAATATAGATAGTATAGACAAGAATTAATAAGGGAAGGTAATGGAATAGAGAGAATAAGGAGGGAATTAAAAGAGTGACCTTTGTGACATATGAAAAGTGAAATCTTTTCTGGGGGAGGCGGGGTGGGGGGAAATAGCGGTCACTGCAAAATCAGTTGACTCTTGTGAGTGGATTCGCAAATCCAAATGGAGAGGGGAGATGTGGTTGTCCGACAAGGGATAAAGGACAACTCAGGAGGTGAAGGGGAGATTGGGGATAAATAAGATAGAAATAGGAGAATAAGGAAAATGTTGGATGTTGTAGGAATGTTGTCTTATAAAGAGTTGAAAATAAGAAAACAGAAATGGAAAAGGAGGAAAGGTAATGATGGAAAAACGGAAAGAGAAGATAAACAAAATATAAAAGGGCTACGCTGAACTATATGTCTTTAAATATTAATGGAATACATAACCAAATTAAAAGGAAGAAACTACTAAATTTAAATGAATAAATGTATTCCATTAGAAAAAATAACATATAGGTTAAAAAATAATATTTAATATTCAAACAAGTATAGGAGCCTTACATTAAATACAATAGCGAAAACCTACCAGGGACAAACATTACCTAAGTTGATGGAAGGAGAAGGAAAGAAAAGAATGGACTCAGTAGAATTTCTGGTGTAATTTTGTTGAATGACAACATTGTCTGACTGGCTTAATGCAACCTAGATTGTATACCTAAAATGGATGAGAGGGGGGGGGGGGGGGTGGGGGGGTGGTTTGGGAGGAAAGGGGGGGGGGAGAAAAAGTCACTGTATATGTGTGAAAAAGAAATAGTGTATATCATGGCTAATGTGATTTATGGTGTGAAAAATAAAAAAATTAAAAAAAAAAGGAGAAGAAAGAAGTGTAAAGCACATTATGTGCTTTTAGAGTCCAGCCAGCTGGGTAGTCTGATCCAGGTGATCAGTAAGTGATTTAAAGGGGCCAATAGTCATCCGTGAGTGATTTAAAGGGCCATTTGTCAGGTGTACACTAATGCGTGGGCAGAGTCCCATCTTAATTAGCAGGTGATGCAACCTGACTAAATTGTCATGTGACCCTCCACATTCCAACCAAGTTACAGAAGGAGGGGCCACATGATTCCCCACAATCCACACGACAGGCACAAATGTCATCTTGTTAGGTGAGAAGTTGAGCTGGGTGCAGGAAGGAAAAGAAGCAGAGGTGCTGTGCTACCACAGCCCCACTCCAGCTCCCCATCAGGCCCACTCAAAGTGGTGGCAGCGGCATATAAGACAACCCACCTCCCTGCACCCTAGCTGAACACTATTCTCTATTCTGGCCATACCTGTTTCTTCCGCGACCAGTCGTCCTACAGTTCACCACCAATTATACAATACCAAATACAGCATGGTGGGTGAGACCTCATTGTCACTGTTTTTGGTGAGCTCCAGCACCTAAAACATTTGCATTTCACCCCTGAAAACAAGTCTTTGTGAAACACTCTTTACAACTTCATATGCCATACAGCAAGCTCTTCATGATCAGCAATGCTCATGAAGTATAGACACTGTCAAAATATAGAAAATATTGCAGCTTATTTTTACGTTGTGGGTCCCATGTAAATAAAGTCTCCTGTCACCTTTTCACCCACTGTGTGCAGACAAATTTGTGCCCAGGATGATACAACTCCCCCTTCAAATAGTGAGGTGATATACTTCAACTGGGTTGCCCATTAATATTTCTTAAAGTCTGGAAACCTTAAGCCGCCCAGACTAAAGTCCAAGGTTAGTTTTTCCATGGAGACCCTGGCTAACTTGTCATTCCACAAAAACCTTCTGACATGTGAATGTAAGTTCTGAAAGAATCCTTGGGGCAGTGTCAAAGGCAAAGTCTGAAAGAGGTACTGAAGCCTCTTTTTAACACTGTTAATCATGTCCACCAGCATGATAGGCAGGGTCATCTGTCTATTTAAGTCCTTGATTCTCCTGAGCAAGGGGGTATAGTTTAACTTATATAAATTATTTAGGTTATTGTCCATCCTGACTCCCAGATATTTCATCCCATTTTGCAGCCACTTCAAATGACCATTCTCTTGATATTGACTATAATCCCTCTTTAAAAAATGGCACAACTTCACTCTTATCCCAATTGATCTTATACCCAGAGACATCTCCATAGTTTTCCAAAGTTGAATGCAGCCTTGCCAGCAGGTTTACTGGGTCTGTCTGATATGTCAGCACATCATCAGCAAATAGATTGATTTTATGTTCCTCCTGGCCTCTCCTAAATCTCTTCATGTCTGGATTCTGGCGAATGACCTCGGCCAGAAGCTCCATAGCTAGAAATGAATAGAGCTGGAGATAATGGACACTCTTGACAGTGGGAAGGCTGAAGAAATTTGTCCATTGGTCACATCTTTAGCCTTGGGCAGGTGGTACTATGGCCTTATCCAATTTATAAAAGTTGGCCTAGCCTCAATTTTTCCAGCACAAAAAGTTCCACTCCAGTCGGTCAAATGCCTTCTCTGCATCCAGGGTTACAGATATGCTTTCATCCCTTGACTGTGCCAGATGCATTGTACTCAGCAGCCTGCATTTTTTTAAGAAGCCTGATTAATCCTTATTTATTAATTTCAGTAAATATTTTGCCAATCTATTTACCAGGGCTTTGGCAAGTATCTTGTAATCCGTATTTAATAATGAAAATTGTCCTTAAGAGGATGGTTTCAATGGATCCCTGCCTTTTTGAGAATTACCATAATAATTGCTGTCAGAAAGGATTCGGCAAAGGTATGGGTCTTAATCATCTGTCTATCACCTACATAAAAAAGAGGTATCAATAAATCTTTAAATTCCTTGTAGAACTCATGCAGGAACCCATCCTCCCCCAGAAATTTGTTAGTCTGTAATGAACTCAATGCCTTTCTTATTTCTTCCTCTGTGAAGAGGCGATCTAACCCTTCCTGTTCTTCTAGGTTTAAATTTAGTAGTTCCAATTTTGATTGGAACTCATTGACCTTATCTGGCCTCCCTGCCAATTCTGGCATGTATAGATTTTCATAAAATTGGCTAAAGGTGTCATTAATTTCTCTTGGCTTATGCAAGATCCTGTCATTCCTGGTTTGTAGTGCATTGATCATCCTTGAGGCCTGTACTTTCCTCAACTGCCAAGAGAGGACTTTATTGGCTCTCTCCCCCAATCTGTAATATTTTTTTGCCCTCATTATGGCCTTTTCGATACCATGCATTTGAAGCGCATTGTATTTAGTTTTTTTTTGTTGAAGCTCCAGATTTTTGAAAGTCCCTTCCTAAACTTAATTTCCCGTTCCAATTTTTCCACCTCTCTTGTGTATTCTTTTTTGACTGCTTTAGTGTATCCAGGCCAAACATTTTGGCAGTTTCCGCAAAACAGGACGTCAAGCGCTGAAGAGCTGGCTCTGAATGGGCAACTAAAGCGGCATCGTCTGCAAAGAGTAGTTCACAGACAAGTTGCTCTTGTGTCTTGGTGTGAGCTTGCAGGCGCATCAGATTGAAGAGACTGCCATCCGTGCGGTACTGGATGTAAACTGCGTCTTCATTGTTGAGGTCTTTCATGGCTTGGTTCAGCATCATGCTGAAGAAGATTGAAAAGAGGGTTGGTGCGAGAACGCAGCCTTGCTTCACGCCATTGCTAATGGAGAAGGGTTCAGAGAGCTCATTGCTGTATCTGAACCAACCTTGTTGGTTTTCGTGCAGTTGGATAACCATGTTGAGGAACTTTGGGCGGCATCTGAGGCGATCTAGTATTCGCCAATGCCCTTTCCTGCTCACAGTGTCGAAGGCTTTGGTGAGGTCAACAAAGGTGATGTAGAGTCCTTTGTTTTGTTCTCTGCACTTTTCTTGGAGCTGTCTGAGGGCAAAGACCATGTCAGTAGTTCCTCTGTTTGCGCGAAAGCCGCACTGTGATTCTGGGAGAACATTCTCGGCGATACTAGGTATTATTCTATTTAGGAGAATCCTAATGAAGATTTTGCCTGCAATGGAGAGCAGCGTGATTCCCCTGTAGTTTGAGCAGTCTGATTTCTCGCCTTTGTTTTTGTACAGGGTGATGATGATGGCATCACGAAGGTCCTGAGGCAGTTTTCCTTGGTCCCAGGAAAGCTTGAAAAACTCATGCAGTTTGGCATGCAGAGTTTTGCCGCCAGCCTTCCAGACCTCTGGGGGGATTCCATCTTGTCCGTGAACTACTCTTTGCAGACGATGCCACTTTAGTTGCCCATTCAGAGCCAGCTCTTCAGCACTTGACGTCCTGTTTTGCGGAAACTGCCAAAATGTTTGGCCTGGAAGTCAGCCTGAAGAAAACTGAGGTCTTCCATCAGCCAGCTCCCCACCATGACTACCAGCCCCCCCACATCTCCATCGGGCACACAAAACTCAAAACGGTCAACCAGTTTACCTATCTCGGCTGCACCATTTCATCAGATGCAAGGATCGACAACGAGATAGACAACAGACTCGCCAAGGCAAATAGCGCCTTTGGAAGACTACACAAAAGAGTCTGGAAAAACAACCAACTGAAAAACCTCACAAAGATAAGCGTATACAGAGCCGTAGTCATACCCACACTCCTGTTCGGCTCCGAATCATGGGTCCTCTACCAGCATCACCTACGGCTCCTAGAACGCTTCCACCAGCGTTGTCTCCGCTCCATCCTCAACATTCATTGGAGTGACTTCATCCCTAACATCGAAGTACTCGAGATGGCAGAGGCCGACAGCATCGAATCCACGCTGTTGAAGATCCAACTGCACTGGGTAGGTCACGTCTCCAGAATGGAGAACCATCGCCTTCCCAAGATCGTGTTATATGGCGAGCTCTCCACTGGCCATCATGTCAGAGGTGCACCAAAGAAGAGGTACAAGGACTGCCTAAAGAAATCTCTTGGTGCCTGCCACATTGACCACCGCCAGTGGGCTGATATTGCCTCAAACCGTGCATCTTGGCGCCTCACAGTTCGGCGGGCAGCAACCTCCTTTGAAGAAGACTGCAGAGCCCACCTCACTGACAAAAGACAAAGGAGGAAAAACTGAACACTCAACCCCAACCAATAAATTTTCCCCTGCAACCGCTGCAACCGTGTCTGCCTGTCCCGCATCGGACTTGTCAGCCACAAACGAGCCTGCAGCTGACGTGGACATTTACCCCTCCATAAATCTTCGTCCGCGAAGCCAAGCCAAAGAGTGTATCCAATTATTTGACCTTTCAAATATGCCTTGAGGGTGTCCTATAGGAGATATTTATGTGGAGTAGAGGTGCAGTTGATCTTGCCGAATGTGTATCGCATTCTAACAAAGTGAAAAAACTTCAGCTTCATTAATTGCAATGTTTTAAGTGCCATCTATACACTGACACTTGCTCATCAGGCATTTCTATAGTTAATGTCAAAGATGAATGGTCTCTCAAAAGCCTTGCTGCATTCTCAGTCCCAGTAATCCTACCCTCTATATGGGCTGAGCCAGAAATAAATTTATCTGAGAGGAGGTATATGTTGGGTCAAGTAGAAGGAGTAATCTTTCTCTCTTGGATGTTTTCGTCTCCGCACATCTATCAAATTCAGCTTCTTCATAAAATCAATGGTTGCCCTTGCTCCCTTTGTCTTTGCCATTTATTTTTGTTGACTTGTCCAGGACAGGATCCAGACAAAAGTTGAAGTCCCCCTGCCTCTCCCTACCCCCAACCAAAATATTTTCTCTTTCCTCTACCAATTTCAAGAAGGTAACTTGTATTAACTTTACATCATCAAAATTGGGGGTGTATACATTCACAAGGATCTAGGTCTATCTGACAGTGCACCATAAAAATCTCCCTGCTTTGTCTGTGATCACGCTTTCCACTCTTACCAGAAGCCTTTTTCCAATCAAGATTGTCACACCCCTTGCCTTAGAACCAAATGAGGAGGCTATTACCTTGCCCACCCATCCTCTTTTTAACTTTTGATATTGCTGCTCTGTTAAATGTGTTTCCTGCAGGAAGGCCAGATCCGCCCTCATTTTCTTTATGCGTGTCAAGATTCTTTTCCTCTTCATTCTCCCATTTAGATAGTTTACATTAAAACTTGTATATTTGATATTATTGGCCATTGCTCCAGAAACTTCTCCCAAGTCCATGTTTCCCCTGTACCCCAATGGCCCCATGTCCAACATCCACCCAATCCTTTTCCTTCAGCCAGACATTCCAGTCCACTGAGTCCGTGATGAATCCCAGAAAGGAAAAATAATGTGATTTAAAAAAACTAAAGGAACAACAAACTATCAAATTCACATATATTCCCCACCTATATCTCATTCCCTTTAATCTCTCCCCCCCCCCCCCCACCACCATGACTTCACCCTCTGCTCATCATCACCACCACCCCCCCTACTCACCACAGGCTGTGCATTTTCTACCCAACTCTCTGCCCTCAACCGCCAAGACTCCCCCAGACTATTTCCCTTCTTACAAATTATTCCATTAATGTATTTGTATAACAAACAATTAAACTGACTCTTTTTATTCTTATATAACTATTACTTGCAATGTATTCTTACATACAGCAAAACATTGGCATTACCCATTTGGCACTTATTTCTTACAAACTAACAACAGTTTTAGGAACTACCAGGCCTCTTTGACCTCTGACAGAAACTTTCTCTTGTCCCTTGGCATAACAATTTTTAGAGTTTCTAGACACACTTGTATCCTTTCTGTTTGGCCATTCTTTTTATTGGCTCAAATTCTTTTCTTTGTTTCAGGAGGGCCACACTTATGTCTGGGTAGAATAACACATCATTCCACTCCAGCTCCATCACACCCCCACCCCCCACTTTCACCCCGACAGCTGGCACACGAAATTTTTTCATCATCCTGGTGACACAGGAGCTTCACCAGCACCGAGTGTAGCCTTTGACCAGGGCCCGGGTGTGTGAAGGGGGACCAATGGGCCCCCTCTGTCTCCATTGATTCTCCCAGTTTCTCCCTTCCCAAAACCTCTGGTAGCCAGCGTTGAAAAAATGCTATGGGATCTCTCCCTTGTTTACCTTCCGGCAAACCCACAATTTTTATGGTGTTCCTCCAGTTATGATTCTCCCAACCATCAATTCTCTGCCAGAGGTATCCCCTTTCTGCCTGCCTTGTGGCAACTTCCCTCTCCAATTTATTTATTCTCTCCTCATTATCTTCAGTTCTTTCTTCCACTTTAGATACCCTTTATATCCGTCCAATTAGGCATTTTCCCAT
Organism: Narcine bancroftii; assembly: GCF_036971445.1. Lineage (NCBI taxonomy): Eukaryota > Metazoa > Chordata > Chondrichthyes > Torpediniformes > Narcinidae > Narcine > Narcine bancroftii. The sequence goes on along the minus strand of NC_091474.1, from coordinate 126,284,990 downwards.
CTGTCCATTTTGTTGTACTGTTCCCTGTTTTCTCCCTTACATCTCTGGCCAATCTCTCCTCTATTCTTCCCATAGCCTTTAACATGTCTTGTAGTGAGGGCTCCATGCTCCCTCCCCCTCCTGCCAATGCCATCTTGCTTCCCTCGTGCATCCTGGCTCTTCCCTGCACTTTCCTCCTGACGCCACCTCCAACCTCTTCTTCGCTTCCCACCTCGATGGAATCCTCGTTGGGGCCATCTACTGATGTGGGACTGAGGTTTCCCATGTCCTCTTGAAAGTCGCTCCTACAACCCGTCACATTCCACTCCTGGGTGTTCTTCTCTTGCTGTCTGGGGGGAGGGACGCAATGCACCCCCCCCTCCACAAGGCTCAAACCTCTTGCCCCTTGACGATCAATCAGAGACCGCGTCGCTTTCCCTCCCCGGGTCGGTCTCACCTCCTGCCTTTCTGGGCGAGGTCCGGCCACCTTCTGCAAGTCACGCCTCCATCGTCGGGGCTTCCTGGGCTTCAGGCCTGGACTCGGCATTGCCAACCTGGACTCCATAAAGCAGGCTGGATCGGATGCCGACCGTTTCTTTTACCTTGCTCGCTGCCTTTGCCTGGATGGTGTTTTTCCTTCCCATTGTTTTCAGATAGGAATCTTTTATTTATCTATTCTTACTATTTTTAGCCTGTATGAGTTCTTGACACCTCTTCTAACCAAATCTCTCTCTCTCTCTCTCTCTCTCTCTCTCTCTCAACCATGTCTGCTCCTTATATAATTTTAAATACATTATTAGATTCCTGTGCTATCTATTCCAAAGAAAACAACCCAGACTCTTCCAGTCTAGCCCAAAGATAGGTATTCATTTCCAGAATCATTTGATAAGGAACACTAAAATCTACAGATTCACCAAGCTAGAGGACCAGATAATGAAGGAACTGTGCAAATATGGTTTAAAATTTTAATGAAAGAAGCAAATCCTTACATTAGGCTAAGCTAAGTCAATGACAGGAACTCAAAGAAGAGGATCCTACTCCAAGCATCAGGACCAGACAACATACCCGATGGGTACTGAAGGATTGTGTGGCCCAGCTGTCAGAGGATTTAACAGACATCTACCACATTTCATTGCAGCAGTTCACTGTCCCTGCAGGATTGAAAGTTGTCAACATCCTCTTGATGCCCGGACTATGATGGTAACTGGACTAAATGACTGCTGCATAGTGGTACCTCTACGATGAAATGCTTTGAGCGCCTGGCAATGAAATGCATCAAATCACACCTTCCAGTGACAATGAACTGTTTCCAGATTGCCTACTGTCCAAACCAGTTCACAGATGATGCTAATGCCTTACCCTCCATCTTGACCAATTTGGAGAATGATGCTTCGTATGCCAGCCTATTGTTCTTCGACTTAAGATCGGCTTTCAGCATGATAATACCTCAGAGATTAGTAGATAAACTGTCCTTGCTGCAACTCCATATCTCTCTGCACCAGAATCCTGGACTTCTTGACCAAAAGACCACAATCAGTCCAGGTGGCAGAAAAATCTTTAGTCCCATCAAGCTGAGCACTGACATACCTTAGGGCTGTGTATTCAGCCCGCTACTGTTCGTACTGTGGACTCATGACTGCACTGCCAATTCAGTTCAAACAGCATGATCAAGTTTGCAGATGATACATCAATAGTTGACCTCATCAACTACAACAATGAGTTGACTTTCAGAGAAGTGGTGGGAAGCTCACAAAATGATTCAAGAACAATCACTTAATTCTCATCATGGACAAGACAAAGGAGATGATTGTGGACTTCAGGAGGACAAAGGTCGACTACTCTCCATTACACATCAATGACTGTCATGGAAAGAATGGAGTGTACAAAGTTTCTTATTGTGCATATAAAGGATGACCTATCCTGGAACTACAACACCTCCTTTTTAGGTCAGGAAGGTGCAGCAGCACCTACATTTCCTAAGAAGGTTGAGGATGGCAAGGCCCCTTGACAATATTTTACAGGACCCCAGTTGAAAGTGTCCTGTCTAGCTGCATCATTGTGTGGTACGGTAGCTTCAAAGCATCGGACCGGAAGTCAATAGAGGATCATCAAAATGGCTGAGAAGATCACTGGGATCTCCCTTTTCTCTACTGACGACATTTACTGAGTGCTCAAAGAATTATTGAGGACACCTTTTATCCAGCATACCATAACTTTGACCCAGAATCATCAAGAAAAAGGAGCATCAAATTCAGGACTGCCGGCTTCTTCCTGCAGGCTGTGAGATTGATGAACAATATCCTGTAACAGAGTATTCCAAAATATTTAATTACAGTACAGCTTGATGTATGTATGTGTGTGCACTATGGCCCAGAGTAACAGTGTATCATCAGGTTGTTTACATCCAGTCAGAATTTGAAGTCTGTTTTGTACAGTCTCAGGTTTGTGCATCTTTCCTGATGTATGACAACATTATGCTAACACAATGTACAAGTATTTTATAAAGGATCATCATTATTTCCTCAGTCTTGCCTCTATTTATTGTGCTCTGGACCCTATAAGCTTTTATTTAAAACCTGCTCTGTATATTTCAATATCTCCCCATTCTTGTTCATCTTTTTTGGATTTAGTGCCATTTAGTTTGTTTTGCCTCCTCTCATTATTCTTTCCAAAATGAAATATATCATATTTTCCAGGATTACATTTCATCTGACACCTTTCCACAGCCTATCTATTATCTCTAGTGCAATTAATTACTATCCTTCTCATATGCCACTGTTTTGTGTCATCTGATGATTAGGGAGTCACGGCTTCCAAATCAATAATGTAAGAAATGGCAGTTTTTGAAGTAACTGCATTGCCTGCTTTGCTCCACTCCAAAGTCCTACATTTCACTACTACTCTTCTGCCTTTTAAATAGCTATTTTTCCATCTATTTCTTTGATTTGCTTGCAAGCCCATAATATGGCACCTTTTGGAAATCCTTAAAGACCACGTCAACTGCATTTCACTCACAGACCCTCCCTTTTACTTAGAAAAATACTACCTTGCCAGACACGTTTTACCTACAACTAAAAAAAACCCCACCATGTTAGACATAATTTGCCATTCATAAACTGAGCTGATAATTTTTCTCATTTCTCTATTCAATACACACTTGTTCACATGACTGCTGATTCCTTGATTTAGTTTTGCCTTTGCTGCCAGTCTCTTGTTGATAAACACCTTTCTTTTTCTTTATGTATCTCTGTGGTGGTACACCACTGGCCTACTGCAGGGGGCAACCTCTGTACCCACAGAAGAGCATGGGAACAAGACAACACCTGGTCAGCTGTCAATCAGCTGACCTGAATGGACCAAGCCCCACCCAGTCGGGTGTCAATCACCCTCCAGGATATAAGCCTAAGCCGGCCCTTTCTAAGTCACTCTCAGAGTTCACAGCAGCACAATCTCCCAGCTGGCTCTGTGGAGGTTTACGTCGAATAAAGCCTGTTGTACAGTCTTTTGGTTTTGTGTGTTTGCTTCTGACCGACAGCACACCACTATCTCCACTTTGAACTTTTTAATAATCACTCTGGTTCTTGCATATTAACAATGTGGGTTATGTTCTGTGTTCTTTCTTGCTCTATTAAACTCCCTATTTGCTGGTTATATGTGGAGCTCTGAATACGTCTTATTTTTTCTCCTCCTGAAAGTAGACTTGGAAAATATACAAAATATCTCTAAAAGGTCTCCAGTTGTTCAATTTGTCTGCCAAAGTTTGTTTCCAGTTTTCTTTAACAATTCAGGTCTCATCTCAATGAATTGGCATTTTTCCAATTCATTTACTTTGAAGTAGTCAAGGACCTTTTACACAGCTTTTCAATCTTCGTGACATTGGTGACACTGTTTCTTGGAGACTCCCTCACTGATACAGTACTTTCTCCATTTGACCTTGCTCATTTTCCAAAACCATCCAACAATGCTCATTACTCTTTGGTCCAGCTGTGAGGCATTGCTTATTTGTCCAGAAGTGTACTAACAAGAAGGGTTCTCCAAAACATCAGAAATCTGTTCCTCTTTTTGCCATTTTATCACTGATATCCTAGTCTATACTTATTTTGTTGAGATCTTCCATTACTTCAAAAGAACATATTTTTTAAAAATCTGATTAAAAAAATATATATTTACACCACAGTAGAAGCCAATTCTGGCCACTTAAACCCATGCTGCCCAATTACACCCAAATTAACCTACAATCCTGTGCTTTTTGCAAGTGTTGTGCTAAGGGCTACAGTAACTGTTCCTGAAATCTAGAAAAGCTTGAAAACTCAGCAGGTCAGGCAGTATCTATAGAAAAATAAACAATCAACATTTTGTTAGAATGGGGGAAGAAAGAAGGGCAGTTCCTTTTCAATAAGAGGGAAGGTGGTGAGAAGTATGTTTAGAATGAAGGGAATGTCAATGATAGGGTGAATCATAGTGACTTGATAGAGGCAGTTGCTAGCATATTAAGCTTTTTTTGTCTGTGCAATGTTGCACATTACATGATACATCATTTGGACCAAGCATTTGGACCAAGCAGGTAAATGAGCTGGTGACTTACTCTATTGAGCCATTTTGACTTTTTCTATCATGGTCATTCCCTTTATTTTACACATTCCTTCTCCACCTAACCCAATGAGAATTAACTTGTTTCTCTCTCTCCCTGTTCTGTTTATGTTCTCACAGATGCTGCTAAGTGTTTTTTTTTAGCAGTTCAGTTTCTACTCCTATTACCTTTATTGCTTTTACACATCTTTGCAATTTCCTTGCAAACTTGCTCTTTAGTCTTTCCCAACATTGTACAAATTAGATTATGTGGCATCATGAGATCCAGTTTTTGTCAAAAGTGAAAAGTGGAGTACTACATGGATCATAGTCTGCAGCTTTGTCCCAGTTCCTTTGCAATCTGCACAGGTGCATCCAAAGAAAGATGTCAAAGTTGCATTTCATTTCCTTTGGAACGGTCAATGTTATCCAGAAGCAACTCCTGAAGAAAGTGGCTTCTGTGCATCTCAGAGGAGAGTTCCCTGGGCAAATTCCACACCAAAGGTTGAATGCCCACCATTCAGAGAGTAAGTGCCCTTTAAATACATCAGGTTCTCTCAATCTACTGTCAAAACATTTTGCAATTTTGAATCTATTAAATCTCTCAAATTTCCTCTGCTCTCAAGAGATTATTCCCAATTTCTGTGGTCTTTCTACGAAAATGAATTCCTTTCCCTTGGCATCAAATCTCTGAATTTCCACTCAGAAGATGAAATACAGGTGCAGGAATTGGCATTAAAGGCCCTCAAAGCCACTGCACCATTGAATAACACCTTGCCCCCAACTCCTCTCCCCCAAAATATGTTCCCCAATTGAACTTTGGCCTGGTTGACATGCTTGGCAAGGTATTCTTTGAAGAAGTTCATGGAGTTACAGTGGATACAAAAAAATAGATTTTGGTTGTCTGGGTCTGAAGGGATCCAGTTGCAGAGAGGTTTATTTATTTATCCTGATGGGTGTTCCAAAGGCAGAGATGAGGGAATTAGTGTAACTCCTGGTCCTTCAGCCCTTTGGATGAAGTAGTGATGTAAGATGTCCTTTGTTGCTCTGAACTACAGTTTCCCAAAGTTTAGAAAATCATTTATTCAGCGTTAACCGGGTTAGATATGAGGAGTCCAATTTCACAATAACTTTTAAATTACTTAACCACTTCCTGTTGGCAATTTACCCAAGAGTAGGTTAGGGATGGATTTAAAACATTTAAATCTTACGTGATTTTTAGCTCCCTTCACCCCCAGAGTACAACAGAGTTAAGTGTAAGAATGGACTAAGGGGGCAGCAGCGGACCAGAGCAGGAGAACATCCCCACCAAGATGGAGACACCTTGGAGGAGACCCAACAGGGTAGGAGACCACAGCAGTAGACCAGCGCGTGGCTTGCCATCCAGTTGACTTGCACCAGGCTATGGCACTGATTCATGGGAACCAGGTATTGGGACTGGAATCTGAAGTGTGCTGATGGTGAGCAGGGCTATCAAAGAGCTTTGGGCACTGGACAGGTTCCTAATTTTATCAGGAGTGGGGAACCAAGGGCCGAGGAAGATGACTGGATGCCTGCAGCTCTGGTTCACTGTTGGACCAGACAGGAAGCTGTGTGTGGCTATGGAGGTTATGGGAGTACAGGAGGTGGCAGCACCAGAGAGGATGGTGGGATTCACAGACACTCAGTGGTTCTGAAGGGACTCTCATTTGCTTCCCTTTCTCTTCCCGGTAGGGGCACCAGAATAGAGGCATCTCAATGTGTGCCTGCACAGGCAAACAAAAGTCAATACATTTTGCACTTATAGCCATGTCAATAAAGGAACTTTGATCCTTGATCTCAGTTTAAGCATTTTTTTTACACATTCAATGAAGAATGATAGCAATACTTGGCCCTAAACAACATCCAAAAGGCATGAGATTTAATTGATGTTTATTGCATAAAATATTTCAACATATCTAAAAAATGATCTTCCATCAGCACAAAAAAATTGTTTTGAATTTATGACAATTGAACAACTTGTTTGACTGCATATTTGATATGCATCAAGTTTATCCTGTTCATCATTACAAATATAGACCAGGCTTTCAGTGTCATCAATACCTCCAAAAGACTAGAAGTTATGTAAAACTTTTATTAGCAATAGAATAGGGAGGGGGCTGTGGGACAGTCACCTTTATTCAGGAGTCTGTCTGGGAGAAGCCACAGGTACAGTCAGCCAAAGGGGCATGTCCAGACAGCTAAATAATACAAACAGTGGTTTACCACATTCACCCCTTGTGTTAGAAAGAGTCCAGTGGGGTGAAGTGAATTAGATGTTGTTACAAATTAAGTCTTTCAGGTGGTCTGGTGTACCGCTGTGAACATCGTAGTACCGGCTATGGTGAAGCTGTTGAATCCTGGACAGTCTGGCACACTTGTATGTCGTCATCAGCATCAGCTTGGTAGATGCATGGTGACAAGTCTGGCATGCCATCTGCTGGGGCTGGGATAATATGCCAAGGCCCTGGTGCATCATGAGTTATGATAGGTGAAGGGGGTGTGGGGTGATTGGTAATAGTCTCTGGAACCCCTGAGGGCACCAGGTCCTCATGCCCATCAGGGTACACCACATAGGTGTATTGGGGGTTGGTGTGGAGATGGACCCTTTCAACCAGTGGGTCAGACTTATGGTTCCTCACATGCTTCCTCACTGGCCCTGGGGACGTCAGCCATGCCAGCAGCATGTTCGCTGAGGCAGACTTCCTGGGGATGAAAACATTCTTTCATGTGGAGTGGCATTGGAGGCTGTAAACAGGAGCAATCTAATTGAGTGGAGTGCCTGTGGGAGGACATCTTGCCAGCAGGAGACTGGAAGGCTTCTAGACCGGAGGGCTAGGAGGTGGCCTTCCAGACAGTAGCATTCTCCTTTTCCACCTGTCTGTTCCCTCAGGGGTTGTAACTGGTGGTCCTACTTGTGGCAGTGCCTCTGGCCAGCAGGTACTGGTGCAGCTCATCACACATAACAAAGGAGCCCGGTCCCTATGGATATAGCAGGGCTCTCCAAACAGGGTGAAGAGATTGCATTGGGCTTTGATGATTCTGGCACTTGTCATGTCCGAGCAAGGGATGGCAAACAGGAAATATGATTACTCATCTCTGATGTTGAGGAAGTACATGTTGTGTCGAGGTCCTTTGAAATTAATGCTCAGGGTGGGTTGTCTTTATCAGGTGCATTCTCTCTGGTCAAAAGAAGTGCAGTTTACACTCCCCATAGACTTGGTAGTTTCTGGTCATAGTTCTGATCTACTCAGTGGAGTAAGGCAGATTACAGGCTTTGATTAAGTGGAAGAACATAGTGACCCCGGGGTGGCAGAGGTCATTGTGGAGGGCTTGCAATTGGTCTCTTTGTGCACTGGCATAAGTTCCATGGGATAGAGCATCTGGGGGTTCATTGAATTTCCCTGGCTGGTATAAGGTATCATAACTGTAGGTGGAAAGTTCAAATCTCCACCTCATTATCTTGTTTTTGATTTTACCTCATTGTTGATGGTTGAACTTGAAAGCAACTGCACAATGGTCAGTCAGCAAGATAAATCATTTGCTAGTGAGGTAGTGTCTCCAGTGCCTTACCGCCTCGGCAATGTGGCTTGGCCCTCCTTGACAGCGGTGTGTCAAATTTCGTGGCCCTGCAGGGTGCGGGAAAATAAGGATAAGGTCTGCCTGCCTGGTTAAGGGTGGCAGCCAGGGTGAAGTCGGATGCATCACTCTCCACCTGGAATGGGTTGGATTCATCCACTGTGTGTTTCCTGGCCTTGACAATGTCTACCTTGATGTGGCTGAAGGCCACACAGGTCTCTGACATCAGGGGAAAGGAGGTGGATTTAACGAGGGGGCGGGCCTTGTCTTCATAATTGGGGACCGACTGGGCATAGTAGAAGAAGCCCAGGCACCTTATCATATCTTTGAGCCAGATGGCACAAGCAATTGGGGTCAGGGCCAATGACTCCACTCTTCACGACATAACCAAGGTGGGTTGTGTGAAATACACATTTAGCCTTATTGTATGTGAGGTGAAGGGGTTTAGCAGTCTGGAGGAATTTTTAGAGGTTGGCATCGTGATCCTGCAGGTCTTGGCTGCAAATGGTGATCATTTCCAGATATGGGAATGTGGCCTGCAGCTCATACTTGTCTGCCATTCAATCCATCTCCTGCTGGAAGACCGAGACCCCAATTGGGGATGCCGAAGAGTACCCTCAGAAAATGGTAGAGGCGGCCATCCACCTCAAAAGCAGTATATTGGTGGTCCTCTGGGTGGATAGGGAGCTAGTAGTATGCTGACTTTAAATCAATGGTGGAGAATACCCGATATTGAGTGATTTGTTTTACCATATCAGATATGCGGGGAAGAGTGTATATGTCCAACTGCATAAATCTGTTAATGGTCTGACTCTAGTCAATGATCATGTTGTTTTTCTCCCCATTCTTCACCACCACCACTTGGGCCCTCCAGGGGCTGGTGCTGGCTTCAACGGTCACCTCGTTGTGTAGCCACTGGACTCTGACCTAATAAAGGCTCTGTCCCCGGCACTGTACTGCCCACTTTTGGTGGCAATGGGTTTACAGTCAGAGGTGAGAATGATGAACAATGGTGGAAGGGAGAAAGTGAAAGTTGAGAGCCCACAGGACTTGTGCAGTGGGCAATCTTCGACTTCCTGGCCGGAAACTGTGGGGAAGAGGCCGGGTGGGATTTTGTTGGTGGAGCGCAATAGGCAGTTTAGAAACTGATGGTTACAGATGTGGGGGGGTGGAAATAGGGCCTTCATTGACACACTTTTAAGGTAGCATTGGAAGTCCAGTCCCAGTAGCACAGCAGCGCAGAGCTGTGGTATCATCAGGAGTTTAAAGTCTTTGTAGTTTGTGCCCCACACAGTCAGAGTCACTACACAGTAGTCGCGGGCCTCAGCCATATGGGACTTCAAGGCCAAAGAGACTTTGTGGCTTATTGGTCTTAACATGAGAGAGTAACGCTCCATCGCGTCTGGGTGGATAAAGCTCCCCTTGCTCCCCCTATCTAACATGCAGCTCATCACATGACCATTTACCTGGATGTCCTTCATCGATCTGGTGAGATGGTGCCGGCTCTCTTAATCCAGTGTGATGGAGGTCAGTACTGGATTGCTGTCTGCAGGAATGTTCGAGTGTGCGGTCTCAAGATTGAGTTGTCGAAGATGGTGGTCCCCAGAGTTTGTACATAGCGCTGCTGGGTTGGGGTGACTTGGACTTGCACACTTTTATGTGATGCCCTTTCTTCCCATAGTTTGAGCAAACCTCGTTTCCTTGAGTGGTTGTTTAAGTTGCAGAAGTAGCACTTCGGGTGCTCACAGAGTACAGCAGCCATGGTTGGGTTACTGGCGGGACGTGATGGTAGCAGTGTTAAGTGCTACTGGAGTACAGAGGGCGTGGTCAGATCATTGGTGGGACGTGGCAGTGGCAGTGTTCTGCAGGATTGTGGCCCTCCCGTGTCCCAAGATGGTGGCACCTGGTGCAACCATGAGGCGGCCACATTGTTGGCCAAGTAGGGTTCCATATTCTAGAGGATCACCTCTAGCATGCCTGCCAGTTTTACTACCCTCCGCAAGTTGAGCTCACTTTGCCCCAACAATCTCTGCCAGATGTAGTTGGACCTGATGCTCACAACATAAGCATCTCTGATCAGGTCCTCCATTATCAAAATTTATTGTTAATAAAATTGATGCAACCTCAATAACTCCAAAAGACTAGATGTAATGTAAAACTGATAGGCTTTTATTAGCAATAGAATAGAGGCACATCCATCGTCTGTCCTGAACTGGGGAGGGGGCTGTGGGACTTTACCTTTATTCAGAAAGCTGTGGGAGGAGCCACAGGAACAGTCAGCCAAAGGTGCATATCCAGACAGCTAAATAATGCCTACCACACGCACAAAATCTTCTCCATTCATTGACTTCATCTACATTTCCCACTGTGTAGGAAAAACAGCTAACATACAGAGGGAGTCATCGCACACCAGACACACTACCAGGGAGAAGATTCAAAAGTGTGAAATTGTGCATCACCAGACTTTAAGGTAGTTTCTTCCCTGTGACTGTTAGACTCCCGAACGAGCCCCACAAAAGTGCTCTTATGCTGCTCTTACTTTGCACTCTTAACTTTTTATTCATTGCAACTCTATAGTTTGTAATTGTGTTCTTGTTCTTCTACTTTATACAGCAGTTGAAACTGATGTTTCAGAATACTCACTTCTAGGTATAATGTGTGAAATCATCTTAAATTTAACTTCAAAAAGTGCACAACAGCACTGAATGATCCACTGTAGGAGAAAAATAGATCAGTCATGTTTTTTTGATGCTCAGGCCTATCTCATATTTTATAATGGTATAATTTTTAAGTGGTTGATAGGTTAACAAAATTGTGAACAAAGCGTATGAGTTTTAAGGAAAGAAAAAGGAAAGAGAAGACAGTAAGTTGCACAATGTAAATTTGGACTCAGTTGGATCTACATTGAATATTATGGCAAATTCTAGGCATTTTCTTCCAGAAAAGATACGAAGGTTTTGAAAAATGCAGAGATTTTTACTGGAAAGCAATTTTGGTCATTTGAACAGATTTCAGAAGTTGAGACCATTTCCCTTGGAGCAGAAATGGCTAAAAGGAAGATTTTACAGATGTTGGAAATTATTAATTACAGATAAGATAAAAGGAAACTTTTATCTTAAGGTTTAAGGTGAATGGCAAAAGAGATGTCATGGAGAAATATTTCTATAAGACAAGTGGTATGGATTTGGAATGGATTGTCTGAAAACATGGTAGATACAAAAGCTAGACTATAAAAGGACAACTGATATTCAGTTTTATTGTGGCTGAATCCCTTTTCATCAACATTCTGAAAGTCAGCACTGACCAGAAAGAAAGCTGGAATACACTGTAGCTAAAAGAACACTTCAGAGACTTGGTAAATAATTTTATATGATTCACATCTATATCATATAGAAGTTAACAGTGGATGGAAAAACTCTACTTGCTCCAAGGTGCAGTTCAAAAACACTCTAGAAACTCAACATTCTGCAGGACAAAACTGCCCTGCACCAGCTAACACTCTCACCCTTTCCCACATCAATGTACTGTGAAAGTGACAAAATACATAACAGTTTCTTGCTAAAGTTACTTCATTTTCTCTAAGTATTGTGGAAACAGAATCAATCAGTATCTTTTAAAAAAGGAATTGCATAGATATTTGAGAAACAATTTCAAGGATGATCAGGAAGGATTGGGGAAAGGGTCTTATGGAATTATTCATCATCTTGATGGTCTGAATTACTTCCTTTTACGCCATGATAATTGTATAATTTCATGGCAAATGAGCTTCACTACAAAGCCCACAGATGCATAGAAAACCATACACTGCAGATTTCCCAAGTTACATTACATTGTGTCATTGAATCTCCAGTCCTTTATCATCAATGGGCTAAAATTCTTGGAATTCCCACCCAATAGTATTCTTGGAGAACATTCATCACCACCACTTCTCAAGGACAATGGAAGATAAATGCTCTCCCTACCAACAACACTCGTATTCCAAAAATAAAATTGCTGAGGCATGAGCCAAGAGTGGGGGCTGAAAATAAAGAGAATCTTCATCCAAGAAAAGCTGAAACAGACTGAAAAGCTGCCTTCTGTACTATACAGTACTAAATTATGATTTTAGTTTTATTTCTTTTCAATATAATCAATTGGCTTTTAAAACCCAATAAATTTGCCTTTTTTTAAATAAACATCCTTATCATTATCCACCTTGATAATGCTTGGCCTGACACTCAAAACATATCGTACTTCCTCTGTCATTTCCTCGTGAGATTGCTTATTATTAATCCGTGAAAGCAAATGGACCAGAAGTACGCTGTGGATGTTTTGCTTGGATACATTCTTGAAATATCACACAATAACATACAATAAAATTGGTGTGTGGTTTTAAGAGCTGAAATGTCTCTAGTTCATCTATAATTTGATGTTAAACAAATAGGCAAAACAATGAGAGTTATGAAAATAAATGTACCTGGATGGTGGTGTAGGCAAAACAATGAGAGTTATGAAAAGAAATGTACCTGGATGGTGGAGGAGAGCCACCCTCTGACTCTATAAGTAGACTTAAAGCTACTCATTGTCTTTGGATAATATAATTGAGGAGCTTCATGTAGTAACAAGATCACAAAAGCAACCATGCTCCATGCCTGGTTAATTCAAAGTTCAGATTTATTGTCAGACTGTAAAAGAGCAGATTTTGTACTGTTTGAGTATAGTTTGCCAGTGGAAACTTGAGTTTAGTGCCTCTGAGATGGACCACAAAGAATAATAATGGAAAGAATTGTTTACGATGGCCAAGGCTGAAGGAAGATGAGAGCAGAGAACAAGCTGCCATTGCAAAGAAGGATAGCTTGAATAAATGCAACTGGCTGGATAAAAATCAGACTGAAGAGTGAGTGATGGGAGCATCTCATGCACCATGGCAAAAGTCACAATTTGAAAGAACAATAATAATGGTGGGAGTGTTAGCTGTAGTAGAAAAGGTGGTTTTATTAAAGGGGAAGTTGCTGGAGTTGTGGAAAATAATTTATGATTTGTATGATGGAGCAAATGTGTATGAACATGCAGGAAGGATTGTGGTGCAACATTTTGATAAGAGGAGTGGAATTTTTAAATGTTGAATTGGGGTAATTCAAGGGAATGGAAGATGGAACAAAAAGTTGGAGCATTGATGCAAGGGGGTGGATGCCTATCAAACAAAATAAACCCCACAAATTTTGACAAGTTGATAGAGGGGAAAGATTTATGCAAATATTTGGCTTTGGAGAGGTTTGGGTTGGTTATAATACTCAAGTATCACCTTAAATGGCAAGGTTGGTTTTCATAAAGAGTGAGAAATCACTCAAGTGATAAACCATACGAATCATTCTGAATGAATGCTAGACTACTTAATCCTCAGTTTTTCGTTATCTTGGAAAGTTTAAAACAGGTAAGTCATAAATCCTTGGAGGTTTGGGAAACGAACACACAGTGCATTGTGTCACTGAGTCACAGAATGGTAGGCAAAAGCATGTGAATGAATGGAATACTGCCAAATTCACAAAATGCAACTGCCTTTAGTTTTACACAAAGATTTCTTTCTTAGCCTTTAATTCTTAATGAAAATTCTTGGGCAACTTGGACAAAACTAGCTGCCAAAATTCCCAATTGTATTCATGAATCTCACCAACATTCCTCATAATGCATCAAAGGGTTCTTTTATTTATCTTTGACCAAATTGTTCCATCCACTGATGTCAAAAATCAGCTGACCAGACTCATGCTGAAGATAGAAAAGCTTCTTCCTTTGCATTGACGGAAGATGTAAAAGAATGTTTGATGAGACCTAGTGTCAATTTTCAAAAGGTTAAGTGACTTGCTATTATTTAGCTTTGACCCCAGTAAAGTTGTACACAAGTTTATTGCAGTAGATACTGAAACTGAACTAATTTTTCCATAGGGAAATAAATTATGATTTCATTGTATGAATCTGATAAAGCCAAATGTTTTAGTTTCAAATAACAACATTTCTAAGCTTTAATAGTCTTATCAATATCTATTGCTACATGCCATGTTGACTCACACCATTGTGATCGATTTTGTTCCACCTGCAAACAACTACTTAGAGCGCAGCATTATGATATGTACATCTTTTAAAAGTAATAATTTACCTCTAATTGTTCATTATTAATCCAATTCCAAAATCTTTTGTATCCAATAATGCAACCTAATTTCATTATCAATTTAAACCCGGCATTTTGGTGCAATTGTTGTTTTGATTTTAAATGTTCTTCTACTAATCAGATACTGACTGGAACTGATGAAACTGAACTGGTCCTGGATTCCCGTGTTTTTTGTCTAGGCATAGTGAAAACACAGCAGGATAAGCCTACTATCCCTTCAGGTAGGACTTCTTCATCTGTCCATTCATTGAGATCTGGGTTAAAACACTGGATGCATTTCTTGTATTTCTTTTCTGCCTCATTCCAACCAGCCACTAAATAGATCTTATTGTCAAGATTTGTGATGCCAGCTGTGCTGACACCGACAGGGAGGGGAGCTGCATAGCACCACTGCCCAGTACGTGCATTGTAACACTCTACAGGAAGCACATCAATTCTCTCACCACGACCTCCCAGCTGACTGCCACCCAACACATACACACGATCTAAAAGAGAGATGGCACAATGCCATCCTCTGGGTGTGCTGAGGTTAGCTGCATCTTGCCAACTGTCTGCTGAGAGATCATAGGCAGAGACCAAACGGGAATATGCATTATTGATGTAGCCTCCAGTGACCAGGATTTTCCCATCGATCACAGCACTGGCATGACAGCACCTGGGTACTTCCAAAGTCACCTTAAGATGCCATTTGTTGGTTGCTGGTACATAGCATTCAACAGAGGCAAGGAGGCCATCTGCATTCCTCCCCCCAATTGCAAAAATTAAACCATTGAACACATTGAGGCTGAAGTGGGTGCGTCTGTGGGTCATGCTTGACAGATGAATCCAAGTATTGAATCGAGGATCGTACCTGGAAAAATAAAGGCAAATGCAAATACATGTACAGCCAACTTTTCATGCTCTTTACTTATGCATTTTTAATCATATTAGAACATTGTACATTACACTTAGTAGAGTGGTTAGCATAATACTACAGTGGCAGCAACTCAGGTTTGAATCCGGCGCTGTCTGTAAAGTGTTTGTATGTTCTCCAAGTGCTTTGGTTTCCTCCCTCATTCCAAAGATATATGGAGTAAGTAGGTTAATTGGTCACATGGATATATTTGGGGCAGCACAGGCTTGTGGCTGGAAGGGCCTGTTACCATACAATCTCTTTAAATTAAAATTTAAAAATTACAGCACAAATGCAGGCCCTTCAGCACATGATGTAAATCTACTCGACAACAATCTAACCCTTCCCTACTTCACACCCATGAACCTCAATTTTTCTTACATCCATATGCGCCTATCCAAGAGTCTTTTGAATGTCTCTATTGTACCTACCACCAACATTACCCCTGGCAAAGCAATCCACCCATGACAGAAAATCATGAAGAAAAAGCAAGACTGTTCATTCAGGGTCAAAGGATGAGCGATGAGTTAATTTCAAATCAACTTTCCGAAATTAAGGCTATCGTTCAACTAGAGTTTATTTCATCTTTCCTAAAATATTGCTCAGGAAAAAAAAAACCCTTGACAGGCCACAGTTATTCTCTAATTCATTGTGGAAGAATTGCAAGATGAACCAATTAGAACAGTGATCAGGAGAAATGTCTTTATGCACTTGATAATGCATCTCTTTACTAAGGAAGACAGTGGAGGCTGAATCATGGAGTGCATTCAAGAAGGAGATAGATATATTTCTGAATATTTAAAGGGATGAAAGCCAATGGGGAGATTTGATTGTAGTATACAAAATTATGATGGGTATGGATAGAATAAATAGAGCAGGCTTTTGTTACTGAGGTTAGGTGAAAAAAAAAAACTAGAGGACATGGGATAAGCATGAAAAGGGAAAAGTGTAAAAGGCACATTAGGGGGAACTTCATGCAGGGAGTGGTGAGAGTGTGGAATGAGCTTCCAACTGAATTGGTGAATGTGAGCTTGATTTTGACATTTAAGAAAAATTTGGACGGCACACGGATGGCAGGGATATGGTGGGTTATGGTCCGTGTGCAGGTCAGTGGGACTAGGCACAATTAGAAGGCCTTGTTTCTCTGCTGCAGTATTTAAAAAAAAGAGTGGGGGGGGTGGGGGGAAAACAGGTTACTGAAGAGCATCTTTTCATCCATGGGAATTTTGGAAAAGCTAAATACCATACCCGCTCTTATTTTCTATATTCTACATGACCTACTCTTCAATCAGTTCAACCAATGAACAGAATTTACTTTAATTAGTAAACAAAAACAATAATGCCACTGGCACACCAAGGGAGAGCTAAACCATATTGTTGAAGCTGCTTTCAAAGGGCATAGTTAATCACTAAATTAGTGAGCATTTGAATGGGATTTTCTTATTGCGTTCAACAATATATTGGGAAGCAATTCAAGTTCTTAGAATTTATGATGGTTGCCTTGGAGGATTGAAACCACAAGGCATGATCAGCTTCATGTTCATGGAGAATGTGCCTTATGAGGCAAGATAAACAGAGCTGGGGTTTTTCCTCTTTCAAATGAAGAAGGATGAGAGGTGACTTAATAGGGGTCTACAAGATTATGAGAGGCAGAGATGGGGTGGACTGCCAGCATCTTTATCCCAGGGCTACAATAGCATATATCAGAGGACATCTGTACAACATGAGGGAAATATCTTTTTTCTCCCCCTTACACAGAGAGTAGTGGGTGCCTGGAATGCATCGCCAGGGGTGGTGGTGGAGGCTGGTATAATAGGGACATTTAAAAGACTTTTTAGGTAGGTACATAGATGAAAGAAAAATAGGTGTGAGGTAAGGAAGGTTTAGATTGTTGAGTGGATTTATATAGGTTGGCACAACATCATGAACCACAGGGGCCTGTACCAAGCTGTAGTGTTCTATGTTCCATTATCTTGTTGGAGAGATCAATCTCACCTGCATTGTATTGTGACTGCGTAGCATCGATTGTAGATCATTGGCCAGAACCTTGTGCAAGTGGGTAGCTGCATATACTAAAGGTTGATCTAGGACTTAACTTTTTTTGTTTCTGCTAATCTCTCCTTCCTACCTAAACCTAAATGGAAAAATCCTGCTATGTCACAAGGTCTTGAACAGTGTAACACCATCACATCCTGGGGGTTGGACAGAGAGTAGAGAAGAGCAAGTTTCTCCCGCTATACAAGTTTTAAAAAAAAACAACTAAGACAGCTCCTTAACATTTACCAGCAGTCAAATACATTTGGATTCTGAATGTCCCTAGAACTCAGAAGAATTCCATATAATACAAATTTGTGCATCAATAAAATGTTGTACAATTAAAACTCTAGTACTGAAACACTATTTTAAATGTTTTTTTTAAATCTGAATGTGATCCCTCCTTTGCAGGCAATCCTCTCCTTTGAATTGGTGAGATTGCAGTTCCTGATGCATTGTCAGAGATCAGATTCTCCTTGGAGGTAGCAAATATGGCATACATTGTGTCATCACCATCAATATTCAGTGGGAACACCTCAGCATTAGATTTAAATAGCAATTCAAGGCTTCCTTGTTCAAACAGAAGGATCAAATTCCTGGGATTCACAGGAATGGTTACATATTGGTATTGTGAAATAAAACTAAAGTTTCCCAGAAAATTATGGTCCATTTATAATTTATTATTGCACTTTATTCATATTTGGATGTAGCATTTAATTTTTAATCTTTTCTGAAGATCAGTACATGTATTAGTTAGGGAATACCACATCTCAAGTAGAGGACTAATTGGTAATCTAATAATGAAATGTAGGATGGACCTTGCCTCTATGAAAATTACCTTTATTTTCATGGAGGCAAGGTCCATCATACAATTCATTCTTTTGATTGAGGTGATTAAACAATTAAAAAGTTAATTTATATATGGATTTTTAGCAACTGAAATTTCAAGATTTGTACTGGCATTAAAACCCTTTCTTCTGCACAGTTACGATGCCATTAGTGTTATATTGAGCTCCTGAACAGAAGAAAAATGATGCAAGGCTTTTCTCAAAGCATTGTTAAAAATGTCAATGATCCCTTGCTGACATGGCCCTTCAAGATGCAGGTGATAGATTTGGGAAACTTGAAGCCCATTTATCAGAATGGGGTGCACCATTCATCCATCTATCAAGTACCTCCTGCACAATCTGCATATCCAACTCTAATCTCATAAGAAGAAATAATAATCTCCTGATGGGGAAATAGATTTAAAATAAAAGGCACTTGAAAGTATCCATACCCAAGCCCAAACATTTTAAAAGATAAATACATTTCAATGTCAGGAATACTAACATCATTTTAACTCACTAGTAAGATGGGTCCTTTACACCACTGCTCAGCTCTCTCTTTGAGCAGTGGCATTATCCGACTGATGTTGAAATATAAAGAGTCTGAACCCACAATCAAGTGGAAAGACTGTACATGATTTAAAAATTATTGCTTTGCAAACAGTCAGAGAACGTATTTACAGTGTGTCTCTTCCACATCTAAGAGCTGTACAAACTTCACAAGATCATTGGTAGAGTTAAAAATCAAAATTAGAAATGAGCTGCAAGTTACAATATTTAAAAATGAGCCAAATTGAGAATATATAAAAATACACTTTGCAGAAGGAGCAATAGTTTTCAACTTCTTTTCTAACAAGATTAAAACTCTAGTCTGATAGTTCTACAGCACATAAACATGCTCTGCATGTCCAACTAAACCCTTACTACCAATATACTTATCTAAATGTATTTTAAACAATGTAATTGTACCTACCTTTACCACTTCTAGCAGTTTATTCCACATATCCACCACCTTCTGTGTGGTACATAGCATTCAGTTTCCTTCTAAATGTTTCCCCTCTCACAAACCTATGCTCTCCAGTTTTAGACTCCCCTATTCTGGAAAAAGACTGTGACCATTCTTCTTACCTGTGTCCTCATGGTTTTAATAAACTCCATCAAGGTCACCCCTCAGATTGCTATGCTTCAGGAAAAAAAAATTCCACTCTCTCGATTTAATTCCTCTAGTCCTAGTAAGATTCTTGTGATTGTTTTTAAATCTCTGCAGTCCCTCTGGTTTATTGTTGGGTGATTATTGCTAACATCCAAATAGCGTTATTACTGTGACTCTAAGGTTCAAATCAATTACTGGCTATCTAAAGGTTAAAAGTGAATTATTTATAACGAGTGCTTAAAACATTGCGTACTCCTGTAACAATTAGGAGAGTGCATAATCTTAACTTGAAAAAGTAAACCCTGACATGAAATTAAATGTACTTTAAATTGACACTGAGATTATATTTGTAGAGAAACAGATTTATTTCATGAAAATAACCTTAAGGCATTCTAGAAAAGTGATGGACTATGTATTTTATTTTGCTGAAAAGCTTAGATGGAGAACTCCAGTAACTTCTGCGGTGATTCAATTGATAATGGATTGTCAGGAAGTTTGGTACTTCCATACACCACTGTTATTCTGACTACATCCTCACACCATAAGGAATCTGGCAGCAGAACTTCAACATCCTTCCGTTCTCCAGCAGTTAGGTTGGAAAATTTGGGCATTGAATCAGAACTTGACATAGACTTAGCAAATGCATAATTTCAGCAGAGAGAAACTGCTTTGAGGCACATGGTTTTTAATCAACCAATTTAATCCATTTGATGTTTCATCATCTTTGTAATGCGCGCCAAAAAAACCAAAGACTTGTTGATCCAAACCAAGGCTTTTATTAACTAAAAGACTGGAGCATATCACAAGTAGGTCGACCAGTCCAGAATGACCTGGTCTGGCTAGGAGCAATCCTTGAAGACCTGCCAGTAGGTGTGGCTACACTCTCAGCCAATAACAGTCATCCTACACTACCATCTGTACATATACACATTGGTGATAGAATCTGTACTATCACATTCACCCCTTGTTTGAGAACCGACCCCAGGGTGAATGGAGGTTAGGGGCTGTACCGGTCAGGGGATCTGACCATCCGGCGTGACCACCATGGCGCACCGGAGTCGTGTCGCCGGCAGGCCTGTAGGGTGTGGCCACTGCTTTGCTCAATTCCCCAACGCCATTGTCGACAGTCTGGCCTGAGCTGGTGGGGTGTTGCTGGTCCTTCTGTTCAAGGACATGACCTGGGGGAGAAGGAATAGGGGGAGGTTGGGTTAAAGGCACTGCTGTGTCTGATCCGGTTTGGGCTAGATCCCTTACTGAGACTATGTCCTCCCTTCCATCTTGGTACTCAACGTAGGCATAATGCGGGTTCTCATGGAGCAGAGTCACTCGGTCAACCAAGGGGTTGTTCTTAGAGTACCGGACGTGGCGTCGTAAAAGGACTGGGCTGGGAACCGTGAGCCATGCCGGTATGGTCGTACCCAACTCAGATTTCCTTGGGAAAGAGAACATCCTTTCATGGGGGGTGGCATTGGTCACGGTACATAGGAGGGAGCGGATGGAGTGTAGGGCACTAGTGAGCATATCCTGCCAGCGAGAGGTGGGGAGACCTTTGGACCGGAGGGCAAGCGTAACCGCTTTCCAGACGTTGGCATTCTCTCTTTCGACTTGCCCATTACCGTGTGGGTTATAGCTGGTGGTCCTGCTTGAAGCAATACCATGCTCCAGAAGGTACTGCCGCAGCTCCGCGCTCATAAACGAGGACCCCCTGTCACTGTGGATGTAACTGGGGTACTCGAAGATGGCAAAGATGCTGTGCAGGGCCTCTATAACTGAGGAGGCAGTCATGTCCGAGCAGGGCACAGTGAACGGGAAGTGGGAGTACTTGTCGATGGCCGTAAGGATGTAGGTGTTATCGTTGGTCGACGGTAGGGGCCCCTTGAAGTCTACGCTGAGATGCTCAAAGGGGCGGGTGGCTTTGATGATGTGGGTGTTCTCCGGACGGAAGAAGTGGGGCTTGCATTCAGCGTACACTGGGCAGGGCCGGGTCATGGAGCTAATCTCTTCGACTGTGTAGGGCAGGTTGCGAGATTTGACAAAGTGCGCGAACCTAGTGATCCCTGGATGACAGAGCTCCTCGTGGAGTCTCTGTAGCCTATCCAGTTGCATGTTGGCGCAAGTTCCCCTGGATAGCGCATCTGGCAGGTCGTTGAGTTTACCTGGCCGATACAGTATGTCATAATTAAAGGTGGAGAGCTCGATTCTCCACCTGGCGATTTTGTCATTCTTGATCTTATCTCGCTGGGTATTGCTAAACATGAAGGAGACTGCAAGTTGGTCGGTCAGCAGCGTAAAGCATCTGCCAATGAAGTAGTGTCTCCAACGATGTACTGCCTTGACTATGGCCTGGGCCTCCTTCTCGACAGAGGAGTGTCAGCTCTCAGGACCCTGGAGAGTTCTGGAGAAGAAGGCTACCGGCCGGCCGGCCTGGTTCAAAGTGGCAGCCAGTGCAAAATCAGACGCATCACTTTCGATTTGGAATGGAATGGACTCGTTGATGGCGTGCAGCATTGCAGCAGCGATGTCCGATTTGATGCAGTCGAAGGCCGCTATGGCTTCGGTTGACAGGGGGAAGGAGGTGGTCTTGATGAGTGGCCGTGCCTTGTCAGCATAGTGTGGAACCCATTGGGCATAGTAAGATAAAAAACCCAGGCAGCATTTGAGTGCCTTCTGGGTGTGGCGGGGGGGGGGGGGTGGGGGAAAGTCCATGAGGGGACGCAAGCGGTCAGGGTCCGGCATGACCACCCTGTTCTCCACCACACAACCCAGAATTGCGAGCCGAGTGGTCCGGAAGACACACGTTGAAATTGTAGGTCAAGTGCAGCCGAGTTGCAGTCTGAAAAAATTTCTCAAGGTTGGCATCATGATCCTATGTGTCATGGCCGCAGATGGTGACATTGTCCAGATACGGGAAAGTAGCAGTCAGCCCGTTCTGATCCACCATCCGGTCAATTTCCCACTGGAAGACTGCAACACCATTTATGACCCCAAAGGGTACCATGAGGAATTGATACAGCCGCCCATTCACCTCAAAGGCCATGAAAGGTCGATCTTCTCGGCGGATTGGGAGCTGATGATAGGCCGAATGCAAGTCAATGGTGGAAAATACACAGTATTGGGCGATCTGATTCACCACATCTGTGATCCGTGGAAGGGGGTACAGATCCAGGAGCGTGAAGAGATTTATTGTCTGGCTGTAGCCAACCACCATCCGCGACTTCTCCCCGTTTTTAACAACCACTACCTGGGCCCTCCATTGACTTGAGCTAGGTTCAATAATGCCCTCATCTAGCAGTCTGCCCACCTCATTTGTGATAAATTTCCTGTGTTCAGAACTATATTGCTGGCTTTTGGTGGCCACAGCTAGGGGTGAGCTTTGCAAAAAGTGCTGGTGGAGCAACTCGGAGGGTAGAGAGACTACAGGTGAGGCCTTGGGGCACAGGGGCGGGTGGCTCGGGCTGCTGCTGGCAGGAGGTTCCCGGGGTGGAGTGGTTACAGACAGAGAGCAGAGTGTGAGGCCCCCCAAAGTGCAGGGAAATGGTTTGAAATTGGCACTGAAAATCCAGTCCCAGCAGAGCAGGGGCGCACAATTGGGGAAGGACTAATAGTTTGAAGTCTGTGAACGTGATGCCCTGGACTTTCAGGGTCGCCACTCAGTACCCCTTTACCCCAGTCGAGAGCGATCTGGTCGCCAATTAAATTCTCTGTGTAGTGGGGAGAATAGCTAGTCCGCAACGGTGGGCCAGGTCCGGGCGAATAAAATTGTCAGTTGAACCAGAGTCAAATAAGCAAGTGGTATAGTGTCCATGCACTTTAATAAGTTCCATTGCTTTTGTGAGGGGCTGGGGGAAGTCCTGGTCAAGGGTTATGGATGCAGAGACTTGTAATGTAGACAGCGGAGACCTGTGTGATGATATCACGCAAACAGTGGGGCCTGAAAAAACAGTGTCGGGGAGGTGGTGTTGCTGCCTGAAGCCAAAGGTAAGTGTTGGGGGTTACTGCTTGCCTCAACAAGTCTTTGGTTCTTTCGACACGCATTACAATTTTATTAACTAAAAGATTGGAGCATATCACATGTAGGTCAACCAGTCCAGAATGACCTGGTCTGGCTAGGAGCAATCCTTTAAGACCTGCCAGTAGGTGTGGCTACACTCTCAGCCAATCACAGTCATCCTACACTTCCATCTGTACATATACTCATTGGTGATAGAATGTGTACTATCACAATCTTAATATTGTATGTTTCCAAATTTGTTAATAGTTATTTTTCAGTGCTTGAAAATGTTCAAGGAATTCACCAAAAATTTCATTTGAGTGATTATTTGGACAAGTGACCTTTCTGGGAGTATGGCTTAGTTAGAAATTAAAGTATGTTTGGGAGACAGTCTGCCCCTTTTGTGGTTGCTAAGTTCTGCAACATACTTTTAAACATTTGATTTACAACACGGTAGAAGCAGATTCCAGCCATTGAAACCTGTGCCACCCAATTATAGCCAATTAACCTATAATCCTGTATGTTTTGGAGAGTGGGAGGAAACCGGAGCATGCAGAGGAAACCCACACAGCCAAGGGAGAATGTATAAACTCTTTACAGACAGCACTGGATTCGAACCCAGGTTGCTATCGGCACTAACCTTGACATCCGGTACTGGGCCTCACCAATCTTGGAACCAGATTCATGAACTTGCTGTGAGTAATTATGGGTAAAACAGCTAAGATTATGGCCCCTTCTTGAGTAGGAGGCATAGAGTTGGAAATCAGGTTATATGTGATTTTCTACTGCACCATAATGAGAGATGCACAGAACCAAACCTTGATCAATAATGCAGTCCACCCTCTCATTACAGAGTGATGGCGTTTCAAAAAACACAATTTTCTGTAACACAAAAATTAACAACATTGTCTCTTTTGCACTTTGTATTTAGTTGATTTCTTTCCTCACCTAAATTCTATAAAAGTAAACATTTTATTTGTGTTTCAAATTGTGAGACCAATTGTGAACTCTGTAATGGCAAATTCTATTGCTCAAACTGCTTTAATGCAAAGGGACATTGTTATTATTTCTAAAATATTTTAATTCCAAAATGCTTGGTGGAATGATTACCTTGTAGTGATAACTATTACCTGCAGAAGTTGCTCACAGCATGCTTGGCCTGATTCCTGGCGTCGTTTTGATCTTCTCCACCAGCAACGTAGAGGAATCCATCCATTACAGCCACACATTGGTTGAAGGTCTTATAAGGCACTTCAGAAAGCTTGTTCCAAACACGTTCAGGATCTCTATATACAACATCTCTGCTGAGTGACTTTTCTGTTAGTTCTTGACGACCACCCACTATCACTAGAACTTTGAGGCCACTACGAACTTTTGTCCTTCTTGACTGCAAGGTGTTTTGCTGAAAGGGAAGTAGGTGATAGTTCATGGCTTCCACCAGAAATTTGTGACATTCTAGATCTTGCATCATTCTAGGCACAGTTTGGACATAGTTCACCAGGTCTTGTGCTGAAATGGTACCGAACCGAATAGTATTCAGTAAATCTGCTGCATATTTAATCCTTTTATTATCAAAATCGAGCCACTTCATTGCAATCTGGAATGCTGCAATTTCTGATGGCAGCTGCAGGGCATCATCCATCATAAATTCCATTATTTGTTCAAAGGTTAGCTTCAAGAACTGGTCCCTTTCAGAAAATTCTAGGAAATTTTCAATAATGAATTTATGCACTGCTTCTTTTGTATTTTTCAGTCCGTATGTTTCTGCGATGTTAGCAATATACATGCAATTCTCAACATTGATTTCCTGTATCAAAAAGTCGCAGCACATTTTCAGGAGAGAATGAATCTGGAGCAGGTTTGCTGTTGCTATTGTACTAGCAATTGTGTACAATGATAATGTTATCGTTCCACAATATGCATAAGTGATAACCGTGAGAAGACCAACAGGAGATATTTCACTGAGGTCTATTCTTTGGGTGGATGGATCTTTTTTCAGAATGTTCTTGAAATATTCACTGAAAGAAGCCATCACGACTTTGTGAACTTCAAATGACTTGGTTTTTGTGGAAATGGTTAAATCACACAGAAAATTTTCTTGTCTCATTCTGTTGATTGCTTCTAGAAGACTAGAACTGTGAAATGAATTGGAGATCTCAGTTGAGATACAACTAAAACCATTTCCTCCATCTAAGAGACCATTCACACCACTTAAATGGATGATTGTACTTTCTTCCACAATTACTGCCGTCTCCTTATTTTCTCCTTTATTCTTTTTAATATTTTTCTTCTTTGGTGCCATGACTGTAACAATCTGTCACAGTCACAATCTGGAACACATGTATTTATTCATAAATTTAGTAAATAATTCGGTAATTCACCGATTAGATGCATACATATTTAACTTTCTTGCTAAACTGTAGAGATAGTATGTATTGGAAATATTGATATTGGGTTGCAATCCTCTTTAGGGACAAGAAAATTATGTAGCATTAACATCACTTTAGCACTTCCTCAAGTACTAGATAAATAAATAAATAAAGAGCTTTAAGTAGGTAGGCATGGAGACCACATGAGACTTTGTGTGGTCCAAGCTCCCTCAAACACCAAGTAACAATGTCCAGCTAATCATTTTTAATGATTTTTAACGGAGGCAAAAATGTTGGCCAGATTACTGGAAAGAAAACTTTTACTGCTTCTCAGAATAAGAAATACTTATGCCCATCTGAAAAAGCAGAATTGATTCAAAGTCTCATCCACAGCACCAGCCATTTCAAAAAAATGTTCACTCCCTTGAGCAGATGTTGAACCAGTAATCTTCCATTTTTAAACACTGAAAAATCAATATTGCACAATGTTCAGTGAAGTATTTTTTAACATAAATGGTGCTCAGTGAAGAATGAAACAAGTTCACTGGTAACTCAGAAAGTACCTTATCTAAGAAATATTGATAGGCAAGATCCCAATTTGAACTATGGTTCCTGCTGCATTAATTGATCACAGTCAGGTTTTCAAAAACTGGAAATTTAAAAAAAGCAGTGCAATAAAGAAACATGCTGGAAAAACTCAGCAGACCATATAGTGTCTACAGGAAGTAAAGGGGAACCAATATTTTGGGCCTGTCCTTCAAGGTATGAGCAAAGAGCAGGCAGGTGCCTAAATAAAAAGGTGGTGAAAAGGGAACAATGGGAGGGTGCAGTGAACTGGGATTCACTGGTAGCGTGTTGTGCTGATGGCTGACCCCACCTCCCGGCTCTGCCCCCATCTGCTCACCTATAACCCTGGTTTCCCGCCTAAACTCAGAATCCTTCTGAAGACTACTGTGAAACCCTACTCACAGTTATAAGCTAATAAAAGCATTTGTTCTCCCTCCAGTTGTGAGAATTTTTATTCACGCTACAATTTTATTAGCTTATTCCCTATAATACGATGAAACCGCTACTCAAGCCAGGTACGCTGCTGATAGACCCTCTGTCTCCCAACACGGCAGAGGAGTTCACATACTGGCTAGATTGCTTCCAGGCCTACTTGAACGTGACCAGAGACATCTTCCACACCATTGAACTCAGGAGGTCCGCACTCGTTTCGAGCGCAGAAATGAAAGGGTATGCAGTCTTCAGGGACTGCACTATCTATGACGCTATCGAAGCATTGAAGGTTGGGTACATGAAGTCACAAAATGAGGTCCTAGTGAGGCACTGACTCGTGCTACATCGCCAATGGCCAGGAGAGACCATCAATGACTACCTGCTGGATCTGTGGATGCTTGCCAAGAAGTGCAGGTACGAAGCAGCTTCGGGCCACATTTGTGAGGAAGAACAGATCCAGGACACTCTAGTCCAGGGGTGTCAAACTCAAATTCACAGAGGGCCAAAATTAAAAACTTGGACTAAGTCGTGGGCCAAACTAAATATTTTTTGAAAACTTTCAATAACATCTGCATGTTTTCTCTTCTTTCAACATATGTAATGTTAAACTTTTTCTTATTAAAATAAATGTTTAATAATAGTTTTGGTTAAACTCTTTCCAGAAGGAATGAGAAATAAAATATTCAATAAATAATATTTATCGATAGCCTTTAAGCTCCTTTTAAATGTTTTTTTTTCACAAGCCAACAAGTCAAAAAAATAACAACTTGCTTCAATGACAAACAGGTTTGTCTTTTAAAATGATGAACATATAGTCTGCCTCCCACCTGTCTTGAAAGGTCCTGTTTTCTGTCTTTCGCTTGGCCATTTTTCGTAAGGGGTTTATTACATGTGAGTTGGGCGACAGGTCACAGATGCTAATGAAAGTAAAGAGAGGAGGTGGGGGCGATTAGCGGGCTGACGGGCCGGCGCCAACGCATTTGCAAAGCATTCTGGGATTTGTAGTATTAGCTGTGCATGCGCTATACTGGCTTGGCGGCCAGCGAGCCATCTCTAATACATATTTGATATGATCTTGCAGGCCAAATATAATAATATCATGGGCCAAATTTGGCCTGCGGGTCTGAGTTTGACATGTGTGCTCTAGTCGCAGGGGTCTGCTGGAGGTACATGAGACAGTGATTGCTCCAGTCGGGAAAGAAGGATCTGGCTAGCCATGTTGAACTGGCCAAATCACTGGAATAGGCCAAGCTCAAGAACGATGATCTTGAAACCAGCGAGCTCGCTCACCCAGGTGACCTCTTCCAAGGACCGGTGCTCCCATTACCCCTGCCCTAATGGCTGCCGCCTCCTGTGCTAGGGAATGCTTTTTCTGTGGCAAAAGCCAGCATCCTTGATCTCATTGCCCAGCTAAAGACTCAGTGTGTTCCAGCTGTGGCAAGAAAGGGTATTGGGCAAGGGTTTGCCACATGAGGGGAAGCTCGGGGAAGTCCACAGCATGCATCACTCCCGGATCCAATTCTGCCCTAAATTCACCTGAACCCACTTGCTGTGCTACATGCTGATGGAGGGTGACAGTGGCAGTGAGGAAACAGCGCGAGAAAGCTCGGCGACCATCTTGTTCAGACCCAAATTCAAACTCTGTGCCATCATCGTCAGAGGAGAAAGGAGGGCGGCCATCTTGCCGCACCATGAGGTCGAAGTCATCTTACCCACGCAAGGCAACCCAGGATGGTGGGGGCCACTCAAGTGAGGAGCATGGAGTCTCCGGAGACCTAGCCTCGATGGACGGACCTCACCAGGTCAGCAACTCCATAGTGACTGTGAAGGTAAACAGACATCCCACTAAATGCCTAATTGACATGGGCTCTACTGAAAGCTTCATAGACACATCATGGACTGTGCAAAATACACCCTAAAGATGCTTATTTCTCACGTCTCATTCACATTCTACGGGTATTTAACAACATTGTATAGTACATCGCCCCGGCTCCGGTCCGGGCGAAGGGTAGACGGCGGCGGCCCCGATACGGGCAGGAGCAAGGGGGAGACGGCGGCCCCGGCCTCGGTCGAGTGAGGCAGGCGGAGGCCCCGGTCCGGACAGGGAGTGGGAGGCGGCGGCCCCTGTCCGGGCACAGGGAGAGCAGCAGCGGCCCCGGCCCCGGTCCGGGCGAAGGGTAGACGGCGGCGGCCCCGATCCGGGCAGGAGCAAGGAGGAGACGGCGGCCCCGGCCTCGGTCGAGTGGGGCAGGCGAAGGCCCCGATCCGGGCAGAGAGTGGGAGGCGGCGGCCCCAATCCAGGCACAGGGTGAACTGCGGCGGCCTCGGCCCCGGTCCGGGCAGTATGGACCGACCTAGGAGGGGAGGCAGGCCCCTCCAGCCCGGGTAAGAAACCTGCATAGGAGAAGGCCACTCCGATATAAAACCTACGACCCAAGGACCTCGCTGCCACGTCCCAGCTTGCTTGGCCACGGCACACGAACCATGGGTGTAAAGGGTGGGGCCAGTACTGCGCGCACTGCACTCCACCTAAAAGCTCCTTTGCGCAGGCCCGAGGACAGGTCCACGTCCTCCCCCTCCACGTCCTCCCCCTCCACGTCCTCCCCCTCCACGTCCTCCCCCTCCACGTCCTCCCCCTCCACGTCCTCCCCCTCCACGTCCTCCCCCTCCACGTCCTCCCCCTCCACGTCCTCCCCCTCCACGTCCTCCCCCTCCACGTCCTCCCCCTCCACGTCCTCCCCCTCCACGTCCTCCCCCTCCACGTCCTCCCCCTCCACGTCCTCCCCCTCCACGTCCTCCCCCTCCACGTCCTCCCCCTCCACGTCCTCCCCCTCCACGTCCTCCCCCTCCACGTCCTCCCCCTCCACGTCCTCCCCCTCCACGTCCTCCCCCTCCACGTCCTCCCCCTCCACGTCCTCCCCCTCCACGTCCTCCCCCTCCACGTCCTCCCCCTCCACGTCCTCCCCCTCCACGTCCTCCCCCTCCACGTCCTCCCCCTCCACGTCCTCCCCCTCCACGTCCTCCCCCTCCACGTCCTCCCCCTCCACGTCCTCCCCCTCCACGTCCTCCCCCTCCACGTCCTCCCCCTCCACGTCCTCCCCCTCCACGTCCTCCCCCTCCACGTCCTCCCCCTCCACGTCCTCCCCCTCCACGTCCTCCCCCTCCACGTCCTCCCCCTCCACGTCCTCCCCCTCCACGTCCTCCCCCTCCACGTCCTCCCCCTCCACGTCCTCCCCCTCCACGTCCTCCCCCTCCACGTCCTCCCCCTCCACGTCCTCCCCCTCCACGTCCTCCCCCTCCACGTCCTCCCCCTCCACGTCCTCCCCCTCCACGTCCTCCCCCTCCACGTCCTCCCCCTCCACGTCCTCCCCCTCCACGTCCTCCCCCTCCACGTCCTCCCCCTCCACGTCCTCCCCCTCCACGTCCTCCCCCTCCACGTCCTCCCCCTCAAAAGATGCTCACAAACTCAAGCTAGCATGCTGGAACATCAGAACCATGCTAGACAAGGCTGACAGCCACCGACCTGAACGTCGGTCTGCCCTCATTGCACATGAACTCCTCAGACTTGACATTGACATAGCCGCTCTCAGTGAAGTCCGCCTGGCAGATGTAGGCAGCCTCCAAGAACGCGGCGCGGGCTACACACTCTACTGGTCTGGCAAGCCTTCGGATGAACGACGCCTATCTGGTGTAGGCTTCATGGTCAAGAGCTTCATTGCCTCCAAACTCGAAAACCTTCCGACAGGCCTCTCGGACCGAATCATGTCCATGCGACTCCCACTTCAAAACAAGCGTCACATCACCCTCATCAGTGTCTATGCTCCAACCCTCCAGGCGGAACCAGCAGAAAAGAACAAGTTCTACACCGACCTGCGCAACCTCATCCAACGTACCCCTACAGCCGACAAGGTTGTCATCCTGGGCGACTTCAACGCTCGTGTCGGCAAAGACTCAGAAACCTGGCCAGGAATCCTGGGCAAGCATGGCGTCGACAAGTGCAACGACAATGGGCGCCTCCTGTTGGAGCTCTGCGCAGAACAGCGACTTGTCATTACAAACGCCCTTTTTCAGCAGAGGGACAGCCTTAAGACCACCTGGATGCATCCCCGATCCAAACACTGGCACCTCCTGGACTACATCCTGGTGCGAGAAAGTGACAAACAAGATGTGCTCCACACTAGGGTCATGCCTAGCGCGGAATGCCACACTGACCACCGGCTGGTTCGCTGCAAGCTCAACCTTCACTTCAAGCCAAAGCCCAGGAACAATAAAGCCCCCAGAAAGAGGTTCAATGTTGGAAACCTGCAGTCAGACGAAGCGAGAGGAAACTTCCAGGCAAACCTCAAAGCAAAGCTCGACGTTGCAACCCGCCTCACGGACCCGTCCCCTGAAACCCTCTGGGATCAGTTGAAGACTACCATACTGCAATCCACTGAAGAGGTACTGGGCTTCTCCTCCAGGAAAAACAAGGACTGGTTTGACGAAAACAGCCAGGAAATCCAGGAGCTGCTGGCAAAGAAGCGAGCTGCCCACCAGGCTCACCTTACAAAGCCGTCCTGTCCAGAGAAGAAACAAGCCTTCCGTCGCGCATGCAGCCATCTTCAGCGCAAACTCCGGGAGATCCAAAATGAGTGGTGGACTAGCCTCGCCAAACGAACACAGCTCAGCGCGGACATTGGCGACTTCAGGGGTTTTTACGAGGCTCTAAAGGCTGTGTACGGCCCCTCACCCCAAGTCCAAAGCCCGCTGCGCAGCTCAGACGGCAAAGTCCTCCTCAGCGACAAGATCTCCATCCTCAACCAATGGTCAGAACACTTCCAATCTCTTTTCTGTGCCAACCGCTCAGTCCAAGATTCCGCCCTGCTCCAGCTCCCTCAACAGCCCCTAAGGCTAGAGCTGGATGAGGTTCCCACCCTGGATGAGACATATAAGGCAATCGAACAACTGAAAAGTGGCAAAGCAGCAGGTATGGATGGAATCCCCCCAGAAGTCTGGAAGGCTGGCGGCAAAACTCTGCATGCCAAACTGCATGAGTTTTTCAAGCTTTGTTGGGACCAAGGTAAACTGCCTCAGGATCTTCGTGATGCCACCATCATCACCCTGTACAAAAACAAAGGCGAGAAATCAGACTGCTCAAACTACAGGGGAATCACGTTGCTCTCCATTGCAGGCAAAATCTTCGCTAGGATTCTACTAAATAGAATAATACCTAGTGTCGCCGAGAATATTCTCCCAGAATCACAGTGCGGCTTTCGCGCAAACAGAGGAACCACTGACATGGTCTTTGCCCTCAGACAGCTCCAAGAAAAGTGCAGAGAACAAAACAAAGGACTCTACATCACCTTTGTTGACCTCACCAAAGCCTTCGACACCGTGAGCAGGAAAGGGCTTTGGCAAATACTAGAGCGCATCGGATGTCCCCCAAAGTTCCTCAACATGATTATCCAACTGCACGAAAACCAACAAGGTCGGGTCAGATACAGCAATGAGCTCTCTGAACCCTTCTCCATTAACAATGGCGTGAAGCAAGGCTGTGTTCTCGCACCAACCCTCTTTTCAATCTTCTTCAGCATGATGCTGAACCAAGCCATGAAAGACCCCAACAATGAAGACGCTGTTTACATCCGGTACCGCACGGATGGCAGTCTCTTCAATCTGAGGCGCCTGCAAGCTCACACCAAGACACAAGAGAAACTTGTCTGTGAACTACTCTTTGCAGATGATGCCACTTTAGTTGCCCATTCAGAGCCAGCTCTTCAGCGCTTGACGTCCTGCTTTGCGGAAACTGCCAAAATGTTTGGCCTGGAAGTCAGCCTGAAGAAAACTGAGGTCCTCCATCAGCCAGCTCCCCACCATGACTACCAGCCCCCCCACATCTCCATCGGGCACACAAAACTCAAAACGGTCAACCAGTTTACCTATCTTGGCTGCACCATTTCATCAGATGCAAGGATCGACAATGAGATAGACAACAGACTCGCCAAGGCAAATAGCGCCTTTGGAAGACTACACAAAAGAGTCTGGAAAAACAACCAACTGAAAAACCTCACAAAGATAAGCGTATACAGAGCCGTTGTCATACCCACACTCCTGTTCGGCTCCGAATCATGGGTCCTCTACCGGCACCACCTACGGCTCCTAGAACGCTTCCACCAGCGTTGTCTCCGCTCCATCCTCAAAATCCATTGGAGCGCTTACACCCCTAACGTCGAAGTACTCGAGATGGCAGAGGTCGACAGCATCGAGTCCACGCTGCTGAAGATCCAGCTGCGCTGGATGGGTCACGTCTCCAGAATGGAGGACCATCGCCTTCCCAAGATCGTGTTATATGGCGAGCTCTCCACTGGCCACCGTGACAGAGGTGCACCAAAGAAAAGGTACAAGGACTGCCTAAAGAAATCTCTTGGTGCCTGCCACATTGACCACCGCCAGTGGGCTGATAACGCCTCAAACCGTGCATCTTGGCGCCTCACAGTTTGGCGGGCAGCAACCTCCTTTGAAGAAGACCGCAGAGCCCACCTCACTGACAAAAGGCAAAGGAGGAAAAACCCAACACCCAACCCCAACCAACCAATTTTCCCTTGCAACCGCTGCAATCGTGTCTGCCTGTCCCGCATCGGACTTGTCAGCCACAAACGAGCCTGCAGCTGACGTGGACTTTTTACCCCCTCCATAAATCTTCGTCCGCGAAGCCAAGCCAAAGATTAATAGTACATCTACCATTTAGGGGAGGGGGGTGTTCTGTAAATTTCGCTTGTATATACTTGAATTATGTGCTCCAACATTGTTGGGTCTGGACTTCCTGTGTCACCTTAAAAGCGTGACCTTGGGGGCGTGACAAGATAGCGTTGAGGGTAGACGTGTGATCCCACCCTTCCTCAGCCAGTTTTTTAAGCACCCATCTTTAAAGTTTATAAAAGCAATTAAAAGTTGTATTTTTACTTTTGGGAACATTAGTGGGTCATAATGGCTGCTAATGTAAAAAAAAAGGAAAATTAAACTACAGAGGAAATTACCTTTTAAAAGTGCTGAAGAATTGAGGCCTACCCGTTCAACGGAAGCCATGGACTCGATGTTTGGAAACTTCAAAGCACAGAAAACTCCTGCCAGGCTGAGTATTACACCGGCGCCGATCTTGCCTCCACAAGATGGCACCGACATGATGACGGGATCGAACCGCGCGTCCGCGATGTCGGGCATGTGGGCGACCCGGCTGAGAGAAGAACTCTTGAGCCCGGGCTGCCGTTGGGTCGGCCGGTGATGCGCAGAATGGTGTCGGAAGCTGCCTCTGCGCAGTCCCTGGCCTTACCAGGCATACGCTGCGTTCCAAGGGTCCGCGAGTTACTGGATCGTGTGTGGGCTGTGGGGGGACCTGAGAGGCGGCGTCCCGATGACCGACAATGCTGGAAGAAGAGGAAGACCTACCTTTAACGAGCAGTTCACAGGAACAATTGGAGGTGGAGATTAGAGAAAGTTGGCCTCAAAATGTGGAACTGGAATCTGTTTGTACAGTCCTGGAAGGGATTGCTTATCAAATGGACAATATGTTTAAACAAATGACTCAAGGATTTCTGGATGTGACAACTAAAATATCTAATATGTCTGAAGATACATCTACATTTAAGAATGATGTTAATAAATGCATTAAATCAGTGGATACAGTGCAAGAAAATTAAAAAAAAAATTGAAACAGCTTTTCTTGAATGTAAAAAATAAAGTTGAACGTAATAAGGAAAAAATGGAGAAAGTGGAAGATTCTTTTGTGGATTGGAGAATCCAGAAGAAAGACTTACTGAAAAAAATTGATTCATTGGAAAATCAAAGTTAGAGAAATAATGTGAAATTGTGTTTCTCCCAGAAGACATTGAAAGGTCTGATTGTGATAGTACAGATCTATCACCAATGTATATAGTGTATATAGTTACAGTATCTTGACTGTGCTTACAGCGATTGGCTGAGAGCTAAGCCACGCCTACACTCTGGGCCTTAAAGGGTTGTGTCCCTAGCCAGGTCGGATCATTCCGGACTGGTCGGCCACCTGTGAAGAGCTCCTGTCTTTTGCTAATAAAAGCCTTGGTTTGGATCAACAAGTCTTTGATTCTTTTGATGAGCTCTACAATTTTATTAGCAAAAAGAATTTTTTTTGAAAGGGATGGAGCATTTAACTTTGCCAGAAAAACTTGATATCGACCCACAGTCAGCTACAGCTTTCAAAGCCTTTAAGTTCTGGCTGCTGAACTTTGAAAACTTCCTGAGATTCATTCAGGTAGAGGAGGATAACCAGCGTCTAACAGCATTGCTGTCTATGGTGTCCTTGAGAGTCTACGAGAACATCCAGGATGAGACCACTTACACCGCAGCCATAAAGGTATTGAAAGGACTGTATGATCAACCGGTGAACAGAGTTCATGCCCGGCTTGTGCTTGCGTCGAGGAAGCAACAGCCCGGCGAGTCCAGCAGGGCATATTTACAAGTATTAAAGGCGTTGGGCAAGGACTGTAACTGTGTGGACAAAGCTGCTGCCGAGATCACAAACGATCTCATCCGGGATGCCTATGTGGCCGGGCTCCGATCGAACAAAGTGAGGCTGCGCTTGCTCGAGCAAAGGGTAGAAAAACTAGAGGACGTGGCCCGGATTGCAATCACAATGGAGGATGCAGCCTTAAAGTCCACCAAGTTCTCTAGGGACTGGACTCCTTATTCTGATGTGAGTAGAGTGCCCTTCTACCCTACCACACCCCCGAGATACTGACGGCCTGTCGGCTGCTGCTACACTACCCCCTGCGAACCCAAAATGTTATTTCTGTGGGAGAGACAAGCACAGCAGGTCCCAGTGCCCAGCAAGAAAAGCCAGGTGCCAGAAGTGCCTTAAAAACGGCCACTTTGCTG
The DNA here is from genome assembly GCF_036971445.1 of Narcine bancroftii. Classification (NCBI taxonomy): domain Eukaryota; kingdom Metazoa; phylum Chordata; class Chondrichthyes; order Torpediniformes; family Narcinidae; genus Narcine; species Narcine bancroftii. The sequence continues at coordinate 126,249,546 of NC_091474.1, read as the reverse complement.
CAGTCTGTAGGTCTAAAATGGCCACCGGCAAACACAGTGCTTCGTGTGAAGCCCAATCGCCACTATCCCATTCAAACTCTTCTTCCCCAGAACTCTCGTCCAATGAGAGCGAGGGCTCCCCTGCACGGCAACGCCTGACATCACGGAGACGCCGAACCCGGAAGGGGCAGCCCACCCTCGCAACCATGGTGTTGGCCTGCCTCTAGCCCCCGTGCGGAACACTCGACCCGGCCTCGGTCCCGACTGTGGCAACCACTGCTGCTGCCTCCGCCACAGCCACCCCCGGGGCCGACGCTACCGCTGTTGCTGCCGCCGCCACAGCCACCCCCGGGGCCGATGCTACCGCTGCTGCTGCCCGCTCCCCGTCTACTGCTGCCTACGCTGCCGCTGATGCGGCCACCATGACCGACTGGGGACCCGCCGCGGCCAACCAGGTACTCACACAAGCGTCCATCGCTGACGACCGCCGGGGCCCGACCGCCGCGACCGACGACCTACCCACTGCCAACCGCGAGCAACTACAAACCCCACTACTTACCTTTCATCCGCTGACGCCGCCACAACAGCACTTCCGGGAGGTCCTCCAACCTGCTCCTCCAGCGTTGACTACGTCTATTACGTCATCCCGTTGCGTGACGTCATTCACGCGGAACTCCCCTGTCAACTGCTTCAATAACACTAAACCAGCAATGCTCTCATCCCCTCACTAAAGCAATGGAACTGATTAAAGTGCATGGACACTACACCAATTGCTTATTTGACTCTGGGTCAACTGACAGTTTTATCCAGCCAGATCTGCCCCTCCGTTGGGGACGACATTATCCCCACTACCCAGAGGATCTCATTAGTGACGAGGTCACACTCGACCGGGATAAAGGGGTATTGCATCGCCACGCTGGAAGTACAGGGCGTAACAGTCACCCACTTCAAATTATTCGTCCTTCCCCAATTGTGCGCCCCAGTGTTGCTGGGATTAGACTTTCAGTGTCAGTTCCGAACGGTGTCCCTACACTTTGGGGGACCCCACGCCCCTCTCTCGGTCTGCCATCGCCCCACTCCCGAAGCACCCAAGCCACCTGCCCCCGTGCCCTGGGGCCAATCCTGCGGCCTTTCCACACTCCAGATTGCCCCGCCAGCACTCTTCGCAAACCTCACCCCTGGCTGGAAGCCTGTGCCCACCAAAAGTCGGCAATATAGTTACGAAAACAGGCAATTCATTAGGAGTGAGACCAATGTATATAGTGTATATAGTTATAGTATCTAGACTGTGCTTACAGCGATTGGCTGAGAGCTAAGCCACGCCTACTATCTGGGCATTAAAGGGTTGTGTCCCTAACCAGGTCGGATCATTCTGGACTGGTCGGCCACCTGTGAAGAGCTCCTGTCTTTTGCTAATAAAAGCCTTGGTTTGGATCAACAAGTCTTTGATTCTTTCGACAAGCTCTACACTGATCCATTAAAATTTTTCAAGAATTGGATTCCCGAGATGTTGGGCAATTTTTGTTTTGGAAGGCTTAATACTGGAGAGGGCACATAGAGTGTTACGAAAGAAGCCGTTACCGGAACAACCGCCATGGGTGGTTTTACTTCGTTACCTGAACTATCAGGACCGAGAAATGATACTACAGTTCGTGGGACAGAAGGGACAACAAAGTCAATCTCCAATGATGACTCAAAATAACAGAGTAATTTTTAAATCCAGATCTGAGTCAGGTGATTATTAGGCGACGATGGGAATTTAATTCAACTAAAGAAATACTCTGGCGGAAGGGTTATAAATGTGCTTTTCGATACACTGCTGTGTTAAAAGTCTTTTATGGTAATTTTCAATCTCAGTTTTTTGAGAATGACCATGATGCATTAATTTTTGCTAATTCATTACCGGATTTGCGAGGACATGGAAGAGTTTCACCATCATCGCCTAAAAAGAGGGCAAATGGAAATGGAAATGGGTATGGGAATGGGAAAAATGGAAAGAAAGAAGTTTTAACACAAAGCCTTATTGACATTGAAGATCCGGAACAATCATTGGGAATGGAGTCATTGAGTTGAATATATTTACAGTACTGGATTGTGTTGATGTGAATAATGTATTTCTGGCTGGGGAGGGTGGATAGCACTAAAATCTTTGATAGTCATCTGCCACTAGTGGGGTTTATCACATCCAGTTTTTTAGGGTGTTACTACCTTTGGGTAGTTTTTTTTGGGAATAATCAAATTTTTTTACATTTTTTTTCTAAAAATATTTAGGGGAGGGATAGTGGTCTTAAGTTACTATAAGGGGAGCGATATTTTGTAGTAAGTGACTATATTGTTAGTTTATAAGGATGTCTAATTTGAAATTTGCAACTTTTAATGTTTAGGGGTTAAATAATCTGATTAAGTGAAAGCAAGTTTTGGCTTGTATCAAGAAAATGAAAATTGATATTGCCTTATTACAAGAAATACTGAAAAAGAACATTTGAAATTGAAGAGAGATTGGGTTGGGCATGTGTTTTTTTTTCTTCATTTAATTCTAAGGCAAGAAGTGTAGCAATTTTAATTCATAAGAATTTGCCTTTTGAATTGCAAACTATGGAAGGAAATGCTGGAAGGGTTTTAAGGGTGAATTGTAAAATTTTTGCTGAATCTTGGACTTTGCTTAATGTTTATGCACCTAACGTGGATGATGAGTGTTTTATTTCAGATGCTTTTTTTGTTGTTAAATCAAGCTAATGAAAATATCTTAGTTGGGGGAGATTTTAATTGTGTTTTGGACCCTTTGCTGGATAGATCTCCAAAAAGTATAAAGAAATCAAAGATGGCGACACAAATTGGGGCCTTGATGAAGGATTTAAATTTGGTGGATATTTGGAGAAGGGTCAATCCTACAGAAAAGGATTAAACTTTTTATTCGTCTTGGCATGATTTATTTTCTAGAATAGATTTCTTTTTAGTATTGGCACATTTACAAGGAAGGGTATTACAGGCGGAATATAAAAGCAGGATTATATCACATCATTCTTTATTACTTTTTTCTTGCGTAAGTTCAGAAGTGGTACATTCATCTTATAGATGGAGAATTAATACAATGTTGTTGAAAAAACCAGAGTTTGTTAACTTTGTTAAAGAACAGATTACTTTGTTCTTGACTGAGAATGCTAATTCAGTAGAAAGTCGTTTTGTGTTATGTGATGCATTAAAAGCTTACTTAAGAGGACAGATTATTAGATACACTACTAAAGTTAAGAAGCAGTATATGGCAGAAAGTTTAGAATTAGAAAAGCAAATTGATGAATTGGAGAAGGAATTTCAGAAGGAAGTGACAGAAGATAAAAGAAAAAATGGCTTTAGCTAATTTGAAATTGCGTTATAATACGTTGCAGACTTATCAATTTGAACGTTTAATTAATCGATCTAAGCAGTGTTATTATGAGTTGGGTGAGAGGGCACACAAGGTACTTGCATGGCAGTTAAAGATGGAACAGGTTTCACGGACTATTAATGCTGTAAAAAAGAATTCAACAGTCACCTATAAACCTCAGGAAATTAATGACCAGTTTTATTCATTTTATTAAAAATTATATACTTCTGAGGGGAAACAGGATAGTGGTTCTATTGATTCTTATTTATCTAAGTTAATGTTACCAGTATTAGAAGAGGAGGATGTTATGGATTTAGAAGCTCCGTTTGCAGAATTTGAGATTAAGGTGGCTATGTTGGAGATGCCAAATGAGAAGTCTCTAGGCGATGAAGGATTCTCGGAGGAATTTTATAAAACCTTTTATGAAGATTTATCCTCTGTGTTTGAGGACATATTACAACAAGTAACTGAAGAGCATGAGTTACCAGAATCTTGCGCTAGTGCTTTAATTTCTGTAATCCCGAAAAAAGATAGAGATTCATTGAAAGTGTCTTCATATAGACCTATTTCTTTATTGAATGTAGATTACAAAATTATAGCAAAAGTGTTAGCAAACCGACTTGCCAAGTATTTACCTAAATTAACACATGTTGATCAAACAGGTTTTATTAAAAATAGAAATGCTTCAGATAATATTCTACGATTGATTAGTTTGGTCAATGCATATCAACAGCAGCCCAACACGGTTGCGCTTAATGCGGAAAAAACCTTTGATAGGGTTGAATGAGATTTTTTATTTAAGGTATTGGAGAAGTTTAAATTTGGCCCTTTTTTTATTGGTTGGGTTAAAACTTTATATATGAACCCGATTGCTAGGGTGGTGACAAATGGTCAAGTCTCATCATCGTTTAAATTGACACGTTCAATTCGACAAGGTTGTCCATTGTCAGCAGCCCTGTTTGCATTGGCTATTGAACTGTTAGCTCAAACAATAAGACAGAATGAACAGATAAGAGGGTTGAGAGTTAAGAATGAAGAGTACAATATTAATTTATTTGCAGATGATGTTTTGATATATTTAACAAATCCAGAACAATCATTGCCACACTTGTGGGAATGTTTATTACAATATGGAACATTATCTGGGTATAAGGTTAATTGGGACAAGAGTGAAATTTTGCCAGTTGGAGAAGGAGACTATTCAGAGTATAAAACACAATAAAATTGAAATGGTCTGATAAAATTAAATATTTAGGAATAATTGTAAATGCTGAGTATCAGTCTTTATATAAGTTAAATTATGTTCCTTTATTAAAAATGATTAAAGCAGATTTAATTAAGTGGAAAGATCTTCTGTTAACCTTAATTGGTCAAGTTAATTGTATTAAGATGAATATTTTTCCACATATTCAATATTTATTTCAATCAATACCATGCTCTCTTTCAAAGGGATTTTTTCAGGATCTAAATAAAGCTGTGAGAGAATTTTTATGGAACAGTAAACTACCACAGGTAGCATTATATAAACTTACCTGGGAGTATGCGTTAGGTGGGTTTCAATAACCCCATTTTCAAAATTATTATGAAGCAGCCCAGCTGAAGTTTATTAGTAGATTTATGAATTTGGACCAACCCCTGAGTTGGGCTAAGGTTGAGATGGTTTGTATTTCTGAAGTTGAAGTGCATCGATTTATATTTCAATGGAATGTAAATTTGTTGCAGGAATATAATATGCCGATATTAAAACATTTATTCAAGGTATGGACAAAGGAAAATAAGATTTTAGGATCAAAAGGTAAATTGTTAATCTTAACCCCCTTATATAATAATCAGCTTATTCCTTTTTCAAAGTTTAATAATAATTTAAAGAGCTGGGATTCTAAGGGTATAAAGACATTACAGGATTGTTTTGTAAAAGCGTGACCTTGGAGTATTCTGATCCCCCTCCCCCGTAACAGTTCGAAACAGAGGGCCCCTAAAATCAGAACCCACATGCAGCCTCTCCACACTGAATATCGACACCCTCCTCTCTTCCCAAATCTGTACTCAGACTGCAAACCTATTGCTACCAAGAGCAGGAGATTTAATAAAGTCTAAGACACAATGTCTGCTCAACAAAGCTATCATCGAACCTACTGCCAGCCTGTGGAGAGCGCAAGTGTAGTGGTAAAAGGGGAAAACAAGTCCAGGCTAGTAACTGACTATAGCCAAACTATTAATCGATACACATTGCTGGACGCAAACCCCCTCCCTCAAATTTTGGACATGATGAATGATATTGCACAGTCTATTCGACTATTGATCTGAAAGCTGCTTATCACCCATTACCTGACAATCTGTTCCGAGGTTCGTCCATATACAGCATTTGAGGCTAATGGTCGTCTCAATCAATTCCAGAAAGTCCCTTTTGGTATTACAAACAGAGTTTATATCTTTCAGAGGCAGATGGATAGAATGGTGGACAAGTATGGGTTGAAGGCTACCTTCCCCTACCTTGATAATGTCACCATGTGTGGCCATACCTTGGAAGACTATGATGCCAACCTCCAAAGTTTTCTCCTCACGATGAAAGCCCTGAACCTCACTTATAACTCTGACAAGTGCATGTTCAGGATTAAACGTCTGGCTATCCCTGGCTATGTGGTGGAAAATGACATAATTGGCCCTGATCCCAATAGGATGCACCCCCTATTAGAACTCCCCATTCCCAGGACCATGAAGGCTTTGAGGAGATACCTAAGGTTTTTCTCTTATTACACCCAGTGGATCTCTCAATATGCTGATGAGGTTTGCCCAGCCTTAAAAGCACTAATTTCCCCCAAACGCCTTTTAACTACTTACAGAACCACATTGCAAAAGCTGCCATGCTTGCAGTGGATGAGAATGTACCTTTCCAAGTGGAAAGTGACACTTTGGACATAGCCTTGGCTGCTACCCTCAACCAGGCGGGCAGGTCGGTTGCATTTTTTTCCCTTTGGACATTACAAGGCCATGAGCTCCAGAACCCATCTGTGGAAAAGGAAGCTCAAGCCATTGTAGAAGTTATTAGGCACTGGACACACTACCTAACTGGTAGAGAGTTAAGCTCCTCACTGACCAGCGCTCAGTCACATTCATATTTAATAATGTCAAGAGAAGCAAAATCAAGAATAAAAAGATTGCTTGGTGGAGGATCAAGCTCTCCACCTACAATTATGACATTTCCTATTGGCCAGGAGCTCTTAATGACCCTCTAGAAGCCTTATCCAGAGGAAGCTGTGCCTCTGCACACACTGGCCAACTGTGGTCTATGTACAATGAGCTCTGCTGTCCAGGGGTCACCTGCATGGCTCATTTTGTTAAGGCACGCAATCTGTCCTAGTCCATGGAAGACGTCAGGGAAATGACCAGGTCAGTACAGAGTGCAAGCTGCACTTCTACTGCCCGCAAAGGCGTTCCTGATCAAGTCATCCAGGTTCTTTGAACAACTCAGGGTCAATTTTAAGGGACCTCTCCCCTCCACAAACAGGAACACCTTCTTCCTTTCTATCATTGATAAGTACTCCTGCTTCCCATTTACCATTCCATGTCCAGACATGTCCACTTCATCAGTCATAAAGGCCCTAGACTCCATTTTTGCCCTGTTCAGGTATTACAGCTATATTCGTAGCAACCAGGGCTCATCTTTCATGAGTGACAAGCTACGTCAGTCCCTGCTGGTGAGGAGCATTGCGTCCAGTAGGACTACTAGCTACCATCCCCGGGGAAATGGGCAGGTTGAAAAGGAGAATGCCACAGTCTAGAAGAAAATCAAATTGATCCTGAAGTCAAAAGGTCTTCCAGACTCATGCTGACAGGAAGTCCTCCCTATGGCACTCCATTCCATCCTGTTGCTTCTATGTACTGCGAGCAATGTTACTCCTCATGAGCTCCTATTCACTTTTGAAAGAAGGTCGGCATTGGGAACTACACTCCCCGTCTGGGTCACCACTCCTGATCCAGTCCTTCTCAGGAAGCACATGAGGAGAAGCAAGACCGACCCCTTGGTGGAAAGGGAGAAACTGCTCACGCCAATCCCACGTAAACCTTTGTGGAGTACCCAGATGGCAGGGAGGACACTGTCTTCAGAGGGTCCATTGCCTCAGGTGCTCTGAAAGCCATGGAGCTCATTCTTGCCACTCCCAATCGGGGCATTGGGGGATCTGATTCAGGAGGAAAATGCATCCCCCTCCACCTTTGAGCCAGAGACCCAGCCCAACTCTCCTCCCTCACAAGGGGACCAGAAGACTCAAGGAATCCAAGGCTCCCAGTGTTAAGGTGCTCCACCAGGATCTACAGAACCCCAGACCACTTAAATCTGTAAATTTGTAAATAACTATATTTTTCAACTAATTTTTTTTGAACCCATGTTCTCTGTCCTCATTCACAGACCCTAAATTCTACAGGGAGGGGTGAATGCAATGAACTGGGATTACTGGTAGAATGTTGTGCTGATGGCTGGCCCGCCTCTTGGCTTTTCCCCCATCTGCTCACATATGACCCTGGTTTCCTGCCTAAATCCAGAACCCTTCTGAAGACTACTGTGAGTCCCTACCCATAGTATAAGCTAATAAAAGCGTTTGTTCTCCCTCCAGTCGTGAGAGATTTGATTCACATTACAAAGAGGGAGGATTACAGTCCAACAGACAAAATTGCGCACAATTTATAAAGACCATGGGAAACAGTGATGGCAGATCTGCCCTCCAGAATTTTGTGGGGCAGAGAAAGAGCAATATGCACAGCTGCATGCATAGAGCCCTCACGGAGGGGTTTCTCCGCCACACAAAGTTCTGGGAGGACAGGTTTGTGATGTGTTTTTAATAATTAAATAAAAGTGTAAGAACATTTTTTTGGTGTGATAAAATGCCAAGGATAGCTTTAGAAAACATCACTGTTACCCATGGTCTTTATAAATTTTGTGAAATAGCTCTACCAACTTTCCCATGCTGTTTAAAAATTGTCCGCTATTGCTATTTATTGCTAGCACTTTCCTACGGTCGGCAGGCACAACAACAACAGGAGCTGAAGGGCTCAAACTGTGCTGTACTGAAGCTTAATTATGTTATAATTAGGCATGATTAATTTTATTCAAATACAAGATCATAATACATTGATCAGGGTTTAGGGCAGGTCCACCATTGCTCAATGTGTCATAACATCAACAGTAGAAGGTAGAACAGTCCTATCCCTGGGGATGGTTTGTGGTGAGTATGAAAGTGTGCAGTGACCTGGTTAAGAGTGACCAAGTATGAACTGCAAAAACGCCATTCCTAACTAGGACATTTAGCAGCCGATTTACTGGGATGCAAGTGTAAAAATGGCTATTGGTCCTTAAATTTGTGAGTGGTCTCAGCTTGGCAGTGCATGTGAACATGTATAACCGACTGGGCTCCAACTCTTTGTCATTAACGTGGTAGGTGAGAATGCTGGATGAAAATCAAACCTCCTCCTGAAATGGGGCTGAATAGCCCATGAACACTCAGTCACGCCTGACAATTAAAGAATAATTTTGGCCGGATTCTTTGTCAAGTCACCATAGTAAGGAGCTGACTTCAGGAAAGAACTTCTAAGAAATGAGTTTAGTACACAAACTTTTTGTAAGTAGATTAGTTGGTTCTGAACAATTATCTAATCAATGTTATACCCAAGATTTATGTGCAATTTGAAATGATTAAAAAAACTAGCATTATTTACTTCTGAAGCAAGTGACCAAACTTAAATTAGAGGCAATAGCACACAGAATTTTCCAGCCCACGGTATTTTACCGCCCGCCCATCCTCCACACATACAAACCTACTCCACATCAATCCACAGTCTATAAACGATAACTCTCCATTTTTCTTACATCCATGTGTCTATCTAAATGTCCCTATAGTACAAGACTCCTCCACCACCACTCCTGACAATGCATTCTTACACCCGCCACTGTGAAAAAAACCTTTCGGACATCTCCCCTAAACGTTACACAACTCATCTCATCTCTTCGGTTCTATATAGCTTTCTAAAAATACCGATTCCAATCGCCAATACAATTAACAGATGGAGGTGGCTGAGTGTTGCTTATGCCCTTCCCAACTTTCAAACGTTTTTCGCTGGAAACTTGGTCCTTGTTCGATGGCAGGGAATATTACAGGGCAGTTGTGCAGATGACATCCGATGATCAGCTTTCGAAATCATTGGAGAATAAATATTTGCCAAGATACTAAGGGATAAGTGCATTTTAAAAGAGTTGAGACTCGTGAAACGATCGCAGTCTCTCAGAACTTTCTTTTAGAACCTCAAGACTTTCGCACCGAGGCGTGTGGAAGGGACTTGGAAACCAAGTGACTCAGGTGAGATGGGTGCACAGATTTCACTCAGAACTAGGAACTGATATGGTCCACTCTATATCTAATCAAAGATAAGTGCCTTAATCACCAATACAATTAAGATATGGAGGCGAAGCCGGGGAAAGGAACGAGGTGTCCGTGAGCTGAAGATTCAGCTCTTACATTCTTGCCCTCGTTGCATCTGCCGATGTTCGTCAATCGGCTCCAGAAATAGCAACACTGCCGCTCAGACCCCAGCAGTTCTCTCAGGGGTTGCCATATTAAGATTGGTTCAAATAAAGATCTTGCCATTCTAGCAAAAGCCGACTGGGGGGAGGGGGAGAGAAACAGGCCCCCACCTTACTCGGGATCATTTGTCGATCTATTTTAAAAGCCCAAAGTGAATGCATTTGAAGGAAAGAACTCGTGCACCGTTAAAAAATCTAATTAGCACACAAACGAATATGGATTTAACATTTGTTATGCACAGACAAGCCCAAAAAAAAGTTAAAAGGTGTTATCAGCCAACACTTCTAAATCTACCATGATCTGCAAACTGCTATTTCCAATATTGGCATGTCGAAAGATTTTGAATTTCGAAATAATACCATCAATGTCGTTCTAAATAAAACAACATTGAATAATACACGGTTATTAAACCCCTATAATTTTAACTTAACTCTGCGCGCTATTTGGACGACAGATACGTTTTAATGAGCTGACCACATCATAAAACGTTGCAAGCCTACCTGCAACGATGAACTCTTCCCGAGATTGTTAGAAGAGTTCCTAGCGTGTCGTGTGCCAGCTGAAGACTGTCAGGACAGCGCCGCAGAGGGTCTGTTCAAAAATGTGAGTCTGCGCGTTACTTCGCCCCAAGCAAGAGACTGAATGGGACACGTTTCCGGTGGTGCAACATTGACACAGGTTATAGCAGCAGCGGGCTGAATTACCTCTGTGCTCGCCCAGTATGGCAGAAGAAGTAATACAAGATGTATTGCATTTGAAAGAACGTCTGCTGAAGGCCAGCGACCCAACTAAGGTGGGTTTGAGTAGCGGTTCCCAAGTACCTCCTGACATTACTATCCCTCAGAACACTTCCCTGCACAAGCGGATATTGTTGAAGTAATATTCAACCGGATTTTCTCTCCACGAACACTAATTACTAAGTGGTTCTATATGTCAGGCCCTAATGCAAAGAAAGAAAAATAGGGTTCTTGGTGAAATCTTAAAACTTAGGTGTGTTAAAATGCTGCAAGTTGAAGCATGGAATTTTTCTGGACTTAACAAGGATTTTAGCTCCTGACTTAAAATTACATTGAGCCATTGTATTTGAAACAGGAGCAAAATTTAATACAATAGGGTGCTGGAAAACATGCCCCAAAGTTTGCAGCTTAATTGTGGCTTTTGTAATTGTGTGGGGAATATGTAATGGCTGTAGTTGTTGTAGGAAGACCTGACATTTCTCTTCTGGAGAACTTTCAGTTTGTGATGTGTATTGTTAATAATAATATTAAGCCGTTCACCCTCCCTAAATATTTCTTGAGAAACAGTTTCAGAAAATGGCATTGTTGAAAATAGCTGTTGCGAGGTTGTAGTATTTATTTCAGTCATTCCCATTCCCATACCAATGAAGATTTTTAAATAATTAAATAAAAGTGTAAGAAAATTTATTTGGTGTGATAAAATGCCAAGGATAGCTTTAGAAAAACTAACATGGAGATTTGATCAGGGAGGATTGCTGTTGCCAAATTTTTAAAATTATTAAAAAGCAGCTCAATTAAGATTTCTATCCTCCTGTTATAAAATTGGGAAGAAGATGGCATGAGTACATATTGATATGAATAACATAGGAGAAATTAATCCAGACCATTTTTGTATAAATACAACAAGGAACCTTTTAACACCTTTTAAAGGTGTTAAAACATTTGTTCAAGATATGGAATGAAATCATATAGAAAGAGGAATTAAGAACTACCAAATAGCTAAAATGATGTTAAAGCAGAATCCAATTATTCCTTTTACTTTAAGCAATCCTTTATTTGATATCTGGCACAATTACAGGACAAAGAGGATAAAAGATTGTTTCTTAGGTTTTTTTCTTGACTTTTGAACAAATGAAAGAGAAATACAATATTCCAAATAAAACTTTTTTCATACCATCAGCTTAAATCATTTTTAAAAAAAAAAGAAATTAGATGTGAATTTTAGACTCAAGGAACAGAGCCCATTTGAATATTTAATAATATAAATTTATTAAGAAATTTATTACTAATATGTAGGTACAATTGCAAGACACAATGCAGGAAAAGGAACTATATAAGTAAAAAAAAAGGAAAAAGATTTAAATATACAAATTCACGATGAGGCCTGTTCAAGACTGTGCCAGGAGAGTGTAACCAATACAATTAATGTTAGATATCAAATGGTTCAATATTTTTTTTTTACACCAATTATACTACAGTCTGTATAAATTACATGGACTTGATTCAACTTGTTCTGATAAATGTTTCAGGTGTTAAAAAGAAACAGGAGCCTTATTACATGCAGTTTGGTTTTGTGAAAAAGTGGGAGGGAAAAATTTTGAAAGATTTGAATGTTATTGGGCCAAATTATGAAGATACAGATTCCAAAAGATCCCAGAATATTTTTGCTTGGTGATTTATATGACACTGATTCTAAATCAAAGTTAGACAAATATCAATGAAAATATTTGATTGTAGCAATAGCGGTGGCATGGAACAGTATGGCAGTGACATGGAAGTCAGATAATTTTATAAGGTTGGATAGATGGCAAATGGAAATTCAAAATTGCATATCAATGGAAAAGATTACTTATAATTTAAGGAATCAACCTGAGAATTTTTATATGATTTGGAAACCATATAAGGATTTCATTAGTAAGAGCCCATCCACCTGCTCCTCCCAATTAATATGTACAGTGTAAGGTAAAAACATCATGAGATGGGACCGGAGAAGGAGTCACCCAGTACTAAGGAGTAACAGATGCAGATGTGGTGACCTTGTACACTCAAGATAAGCTTTGCACTAACAAGAATGATGTGCAGCAGACTAACAGAGAAGGATAGCAACAGTTTATTCATTGGACAATGTAATGGTATGATAATTTACTTAGTACGTATCCTGAGGTATAAAAAAACACCACTTGCTGATAACGGCAGAATGCGCCTTCTCCAACTAACACTGTTAGTTGCAAGTGTTACAATCCGGCAATAAAGAACAAAAAACCTTGATTTCAACTCAGTCTGGTGTTTGACTCACTCATTCATGAACAAAGCAGACCTAACAACAGGTAGAATAATATGTTAGGAATATACGAATAGTGAATGACAATAAATTCAGGTGTTTTTTAATTTTTCTCTTTTTCTTTTGGGGAGAGAGGGGGATAAAAAGAAAATATAGTATTGTTTTTATTACATTGTATTGTTATATGATGAAGAATTATATGTATGTATTGATGGAAATTAAAAATAAAATTAAAAAAACACACCTTTCTGTGATTTAACATTGCTAAAAGGTTTTGGCATATAAATCTACTGTGTTTTTCTCTGCCATTGACCTGTATGCAATTGTTTGATAGTTTAATTTTAAATGGGATCATTGCTAAATTGCATTTTTTTTAAAAATTACAATCTTTTAATTTGTATTTTCCAATAATGAGATACTGTATCTTGCTTGGAACAAGCTATGGATTAGTCTTGAAGTCTACAAAAAACATATTGATAAGAAGAGGAAACACTTGTTGTGCTGTGAGAATCTGGCAGAGTACAGACAGATCCCAGCAGAATGGATCAGCATGGTACGTTGCAAGGGTGTTGGTGAACAGGGATAAGGAAATTGGTTGCAGTTATGCAAGGCTTTGGTGAGAGTTCACTTGAAGTACTTAATGCGCTTTAAAATCTACTTGCCTTGAAGTCAGTGTAGTTTCAGTTTTCTCGAATCATTCTGCAAGGAGAGTGTTGTCATGTTGTTGGTCAAGTTTGGTCCACTTTTATTGGAGTTGAGAAAAACATGAAGTGAACCTAATGAAATAAGATTCTGAAAGGATACGAGATGCTGAAATTATTATTCCTTTTGCTGGATAGGAAATGGGCTGCTAACAGTTGAGTTGAGGAAACGTTTTAGTGAAAGTATTATAAATATTTAGACATCTCTACCCAGAGGAGTGAACTGAACAGATTTTTAGATACCAAATGTAAACAAAGGCGCTCATCAGGATATTGTATAGCTGAAAGAAGAGCAGGTTTGAAGGTGCCTGTGGCCTGTTCCATTTTATTGTGGCATGAACTGGGATTTTAGATCTTGTTTGTCTACTTTTTCATTATCAAAGGTGAACAAATTAATCATAATTTGAAATCCAATTCTGCATATTGTCATTCAACCTCTGCGTCTTTTTCCATAGAGCACCTGTTTAAACAGGTTTCCTACTCAATCTATACAGCATTCTTGTGCAATGATGTAAAGCAGGTATGTTGTGAGTACATTGATTTTCTTGACTTAACCACAGTATCCATCCTTTTAGGTTTCTAACCACTTCCCTTTGGTAAAATTATTCTTTCATGAACATGTCTGACTTTACATATTTCTTCTTTTCTATGTAAATCAGAGATACTGTTTAAATGCAGCAGCTTTTGCAAAAAAAAAAATCTCAAAGATGTTTTGAAGCAATAGATGTGAAGTTACTCAGAAAATGACTCATTCCAGACTCTGGTAGAAAATGCCTTGCATTTAGCAGATTAAATCACATTTTATTCCCTAGAATAGAAAAGGCAACTTTTGTCAAAACGAAACGTTTATGGCTATCAGTCTCTTCAGGTGTACTTAAGGCAAATGTAAATGTTTGATCAAGTGTGAAGATGTCAGAAATCTTTTTTTTAACAAAGTGCTGCCTATTTTAATAAGTCATTGTAGTTAGAACATAGAACATAATAATGCAATACAGGCCCTTCAGCCCATGATGTTGTGCTGACCTATATAAACCCACTCAACAATCTAAATCTTCCTCACCTCACCCAGAACCCTCTATTTTTCTTGCAAAAAGACACCTAAGGGGGTCCTGTTTCCTCCCACTATTCAAAACTGTGTAGGTTTATTGGATGGCACGAACTCAGGGGTGAAATGGCCTGTTGCCGTGCTGCATGTTCTAAATTTAAAATTAAAAAGAGACTTTTAAACGTTGCTGTTGTACCAGGCTTCACCACCACCTCTGGCAATGCATTCCAGGCACCCACTACTCTTGATGTATGTGGGGAAACTTACCCCTGATATATACTTTGAACATTCCTCCCCTCACCTTGTGCAGATGTCCTTTAGTATTTGCTACTGTTGCCCCAGGAAAAGGTGCTGGCTGTCCACCCTGTTGATGCGCCTCATAATCTTGTAAACCTTGATCAAGTCACCTCCAGATACACATGTATATAAATTTTTAAAAATGTAAACAAACTTTGCAATACAAAAAGGAAAAAAAAATCAATAAAGAGAAAAGAGTCCTTAAATGGGTCCCTGATTGAGTTTGTTATTGAGGAGTCTGATAGTGCAGGGGTAGCAGCTGTTCCTGAGCCTGGTCATGCAAGTCTTGTGGCCCCTATATCTCTTTCCTGATGGTAGTAGCAAGAACAGAGCGTGTACTGGATGGTGTGGATCATTGAGCATTACTGCTGCTCTCTGACAGCTGATGTTCTCAATAGTGGGGAGGGTTTTGCCTGTGATACCCTGGGTTGTGTCCATTACCTTTTTTTGGGCTTTGCACTCAAGGTGTAAAGGTTAAAGACTTGTGTTTTTGTTTTTTGTTAATTTTGTGACTATCCCTTTAAGAAAGATTGTTGTTATAGTGTTACCATAGTTACTATGACGTTGTATGTTGGAATATCTGGGCGAATGGAGAGTGTGTATCTCATTCTTCGAAGAGCCATGGAGGAGGTGTAAGCTCTCAAAATACTTTAAATTCGTCTGTCTTCTTGTTTCTTGTATCATTATGTCTTTAAATATAGCTGAATGCTTTGTTTATCCATCATTATGAAAATCTTAGTGTGAAGTTGTGCAAAATATTTAATTGTTATCAATGAATTAAAGCTACATAAAGCTGTAATTACAGAGTTTGGTTTATTGGAAATAAGATAGTAAATCAGAATATTGTCACTTGTGTTTCTGTGAATATGACATGTTTTGAAATTGGGAAATATGGGAGATTGGAAAGTGTCATCTACACAGGGGTATTGGTGTCCCCATACCAGACCGTGATGCAGCTGGTCAGCATGCTTTCCACTACGTACATTTAGAAATTTGCGAGGCTTTCCAATGTAATATCAAACCTCCGCAAACTCCTGAGTAAGAAGAGGTGCTGATGAGCTTTCCTCATGGTGCCATTAGTGTGTTGCTCTGGAAAGATCCTCCGAGATGGTGACTGCCAAGAACTTAAATTTGTTCACCCTCTCAACTTCTGATTTCCACCAATGATCACTAGATCTCACAACACTGGTTTTCCCTTCCTGAAGTCGATGTCATCTCTTTGGTTTTGGTGACATTCTGAGTGAGGTTGTTGTTGGTGCACAATTCAGCCAAGTTTTCAGTTTCTCTCTTGTATGCTGACTCATTGCCCCTTTTTATGCCACCCACTACCATGGTATTGTCAATGGATTTGTGGGTGGTGTTGTTTCTGAGCCACAGTCATCTGTGTCTAGCATGTAGAACAAGGGACCCTGTGCTCTCTGGTACTGATGGAGATTGTGGAGGAGACATTCTTACTAATCCTTGCTGATTGTGGTCTGGAAGTGAGGAAATCTGCAATCCAATTACTCAGATGGGTGTTGAGTCCCAGGCCTTGAAGTTTAAGGGGATGATGGTGTTAAATGTTGAACTGTAGTCGATAAAGAGCACCCTGATGTATGCATCTTTGTTAATGATCACCAAAGTGTAGGGAGCTTCAAGTCCTTTGGATAAATATCTCCAATTACCTGACTTGGGGAAAGTATGTTGATACAATGGGTGAGAAAGCACACTATTGCCTCTACTTTCTGAGAAGACCAAGAAAGTTTGGCATGTACCCCCCCCCCCCCCCCCTTGTCCCTCAACAACATTTACTGGAGCATCATTGAAAGCAGACAGGCATTGCATCTGTTCTGCTCAAGATTGGAAGAAGCTACAGAAGGTAATGAACACAGCTCAGAACCTATTGAAAACATCCCTCCAGTCCATGGACTCCAGTTATATCTCCCACTGCCTTGGAAAGGCAGGAAACATGCTGAAGGATCTATCACACCTCCAGGACACACTCTTCTCGCTCCTTCCATGGGGGAGCAGGTTTAAGAATGAAATCATGCACCAACAGGCTTAAAGATAGTTTCTCCCCATAGTCTTCAGGCTCCCAAATCAACCCCAGAGCAGTGTTATCATTGCTGCCATTCCTTGGAGTGCATTGATCTTTGATTGTAATCCTATACCTAGTAAATTGTGCTATTTACATGGCTCTATGTAATGTGAGAGATAATCTAGTGGTCTGTTTATAGAAGGACCCTTCTCACTGTACTAGGGATTTTGTGACAAACTTAAACTTGTATATAGACCAGTGTTGGATTTTGTTTATTGTGACAGATTATGTCATTGACCATCCAGTTGCCTACTTTTCAAAAAAATTCACTGTTCATCAAAGGAACTATTCCACTATTGAGAAGGAACTGTTGTCTATAATATTTGCTCTGCAGAATTTTGATGTATATCTCTGTACCTCTCATGAACCAATTGAGATATTTACTAACCATGATCCTCTGGTAGTTTTGAATAAAAACAGATTGCTAAACTGGAGTTTAATATTGCAGGAATATAATCTGCAAATTAATCATATCTGAGGTACAAATAATGTGATAGATTGTTTGTCAAGATGTTAAAATTGATCATGTATATACTCTCAACATTGGGTTACATTGTTATATTGTGTATTGTTAGCTATTTATTGATTTTTAAAGTCAGTTTAGTTTTTAAACTGAATTTTAATTCGAGTTATAATTTCTTTGTAGGGGAAAGTGTGATAGATTATGTTGTGTTTGTATATAGATAGGTTTTTGGGAGATAAATTGTGGCAGGTTATTTAATGTAGGTCACATACAAACAGATCTTATTTAAAATATTGGAGCTCTGTTCAAGCAGACAGGCCAGCTCCTGGGGGCTTTGCAAAAACTTGAGAGAGAGAGAGTTGAGTGCTTAATCCTGGTCGAAGCCCTTGTGGCTCATGCAAGAGGAGAGGACTGGCTGAATAATGTTTTGCTTGGAATAAAGGAAACTAAAAGGAACTCTGTGGTGACCTGAAAGAAAGAGGTTATCATCTGGAAAACCCTGATGGGGCAAGTTTCTTCAGCAAGACAATGACATGGCTGATTAAAAGGGATCAGTTTGTGTCCAGGAACAACAACATCTCTCTTTGAAAACTGACAAGAACCTTCCTGAGCAGTAACCATTTACCTTTCAAGCACCAAAGCCTGGTGAACTTCATATAATGTTAACTTCTGTGCACAATATAAGAATTGCCTGTAACCAGTAAACTTGGAAGAATGAGAAGTTAGATTGGACTGTGAATTGAAGAACTTTTCTGAACTTACACACACATTACATATGTGTGCTTAGAATTAGAAGGCGGTTAAGTTAGGTTAGTTAAGTTGATAGTAATAGGTTAAAGTTTGATCCTGTTTTTATGTTTAAAGATAATTAAAAGGAACTTTTGTTTAAATAACCGTTTGTCTTGGTGAATATCTGTTGCTGCTGGGTTTTGGGGTCCTCTGGGCTTGTAACATTGTGTACCTGTTAGCAGCTTGGGGGGGTGGGGGTCTTTGCTGCATTAAATTTCCATGTGAATGCATGCATTTATATAGTGCAGTGCCAGATGTATTTTTTTTTTACGTCAGTCCTAAATTTATAGATATCACAAACTTTGTCCTCCAATTTCCTTAATTTTGGTTATATTAAAGTCCTGATCTGGTGGGCATGTTAACAGATCCTGATTTGAAACCAATGAATCTTGCAAGCAGGCAGAAAAGCAGTAATTTTGCACACTTAAGAATCATTGGGGATATTGAAGGAACACTAGCAAAGAAACGTATGCTATTGAATAGAATGTTTAAAAAAAAAAAAAAATAAATAGAAAGATTTTGCTATGCCTATTAAAAACAATGAAACTTTAATACATCTTAAGAGAACGATTTTCAAACCTATGAAGAGAATGATTTAGAGTACCATGGGTTCTATAATATCAAACACAGCTCTAACTGTACTTAAACATAGCAGCCCAATTAGGCAGAATTTAAAAAATCTAACTTAACAATAGAAGATAGTTAGCTCCTCTTCTATTTATTAATGTTATCACTGGAGTATTGTGTGCAGCTTTGGTCACCTTATCTAAAGAAGGATGCTCTTGTAATGGAGGGAGTGCAGAGGCGATTCACCAGGCTGATACCTGGAATGGCAGGAATGACTTATGAGGAAAGATTGCGCAAATTGGGATTGTACTCCCTGGAGTTTAGAAGATTGAGAGGGGATCTCATAGAGACATATAAAATTCTGGCAGGACTGGACAGAGTGGATGCAGATGGGATGTTTCCAATGATGGGAAAATCCAGAACCCGGGGCCATGGTTTGAGGATAATAGGCAAACCATTTAGGACTGAGATGAGGAGGAATTTCTTTACCCAGAGGGTGGTGAATCTGTGGAATTCATTGCCACAGAGGGCAGAAGAGGCAGGTTCATTAAATATATTTAAGAGGGAATTAGATATATTTCTTCAGTATAAGGGTATTAAAGGTTACGGAGAGAAGGCGGGGACGGGGTACTGAACTTTAAGATCAGCCATGATCTCGTTGAATGGCGGAGCAGGCTCGAAGGGTTGAATGACCTACTCCTGCTCCTATCTTCTATGTTTCTTTAAAAGTGGTAAATTTTGATGATCAAAAAAGGTGTCCCAAAATGAGGTTGTTTCCATTGCAGGACATTGAAAGAAATTGACCATCTCTCTGAAGCCCTATTCAGGAAATGATGCCTTAAGTTGGAAATTTACCAGTCCAAGAAGCATAGATGGGAAAAGGTATAAAATATAGCTTTTAGTTTTGTCCCATTCTGTTTTTGGAGGGAGTGGCTGACCTCAGAGTCAAGGTGTTGACTTTTCTTGATATGTGCTTAAAGTGGAAAATTTGTTGTTTATTCGGACATCCAGGAGGTATTGAACAAGATGTGACATTGGAGACTCAACAAATGTTTGCGTGCACAAGGGATTGAAACCAAGTTATGTGCTTAGACTGAGAGATGTTTAGTTACTTTGCATAATATGGCAGGATGAAACCAGCTATTTCTCTTGGAGTTCTATAGTGGGCTCTCAGCTTTTTAATGAAATTAAATATCACTGGGATAAAGAAATTAGCAAGTATTGCATTGAAGTTCACTGAGGATGCTACCTAAAATGACATGGTAAAAAATGTCAGTGGGATGAAGGTTTAAGTGAGTGAACAAAAATATTGCAGATTTCAATGCAGGATATAAAAAGAGACCTGAACAATACCTTTTAAAATAGTCTGACACTTGCAACAACTATAAATTGACTCAATTTTGGGATCCAAATGCAAAATACGTTTAAACATATTGAACAAGAAGATTATCTTCAAGGGGTGGAAGTAATTTTACACCTGAACAGAATTCTGACAGGTTTCTGTCTGCCATGCCAGGGAATTTTTGTAACAATATCATGGGAAGTTTGAAATGATGTTGGGAAGGGCATAATGTTGTTTCACCAGAAAGCTACTGGCTTAAAATATGAGGCCAAGTGTCTCTTTAAGATAGATTCCCTTGGATATTCCTTGGAAGCTTAAGTTGGTTAAATCATTTAATTGGGTTTATTAGAGAGAAACTATTTCTAATGGTGAACAGATCTAATTCAATTGGCTGAAACCAATAAATATAGATTGTGTCAGATGATAGGTGGAAATATGAAATGTTGTTTCTCAAAATCTATGAAAATGCTCTTCAAAAATGACAATATCACCTGTCAACTGAAGCCTTAAAAGAATAAGGTTTTGATGGATGAAGAATGGAGGGGGGGCAAAAATTAGATGAATGCAGATGGCTGTTTTTGGTCAGCAAACTGCTTGTTGGGCCTAATGGCCTGTTTCTGTGCTGTCTCATTCCTTGATTCCATGTGGATTTGAAGTAACTGAATGGCAGAGCAAGCTGAAGGGATAGAATGAACTAAGCCTGGTTCTATATATTTAGTGATACAACACAGGAACAGGCCTTTCTGGCCCACAGCCCTGCCCCTTTGGAATGTGGGAGGAAACTGGAACACCCAGAGGAAACCCACACTGTCAAGGGGAGAATGTGCAAATTCCTTACAGTCAGTGACAGATTTGAATCTGGGTCACAGACGGCGTTGTTGTATTTTGCTGACTGCTGTGCTAACCGTGCCATACTTGTTCATGGGCTCTTCTTGCGTGGTGTAACTACTAAACAAGCTCAAGGTTACTCCTTTGTGTGAGGCAGACACTGGATCTTTTAGACAAGGGCATTGATGCATTTTTCTGTACCATCATATCCTTTCTCTGAATTGATTTTTTTTAAATTTTGTGTGCTGAGATGCTGTTTATATTTTTTTTAAAGTTTAGTTTTGCACCCAGGTCACAATCTCTTCTCGCTGCTACCTTTAGGCAGAAGGTACAGAAACCTTAAGTCCAGCATCTCTATGTTCAAGAACAGTTTTTTCCCCAACAACTATCAGGCCCTTAAACTTCCTCATTCTGCCCTCACCATAAAGTACATTGGGACTACCAAAAGTATTGAAATTTCACTTTTTTGGCACTGTCTTAATATTTACTTGCCATATTTATCCTTTTATTTATGATCTCTTTCTGTCTTGGCATATTGTAATAATCTAAACCAGGGGCGTCAAACTCAAATTCACGGAGGGCCAAAATTAAAAACTTGGACTAAGTCGAGGGCCGAACTAAATATTTATTGAAAATTTTCAACAACATCTGCATGTTTTCTCTTCTTTCAACATATGTAATGTTAAACTTTTTCTTATTAAAATAAATGTTTAATAATAGTTTTGGATAAACTCTTTCCAGAAGCATTAACAAATGAGAAATAAAATATTCAATAAATAATATTTCTCTATAGAGGATTTGTCAGATGTTGCTAGTGTGCTGTCGAATAGTAAAATCTGAGGGCTATTGAGAATGTGGGAGAATAACATGATTCCTGAAACAATCAAATGGGTGACTGATTGTGGGCATGAACTCTAGCAGGGTTATTTGCCATGCCCTTTTTCCATTGGTACAGATATCCTTTGATTGACACACTTTTCAAGTTTTATGCCTAATGAGCTTGTATCTAGGTGCAGGACCATTTTTAACCAGGAATATATTTATCACTGTGACATGAAACTATTGGAAGATTGTTTTATCCTGAGATTAAAGTTCATAATACTTACTCAGGCCTGTGTGCGGGAGGGCAGGGTTTGCGGGCGATCGGGTTGGACAACGACAGTGTGGGGGCATCGGCTCTTGCTGCAGGGCGGCATCTCGGCGGATCAGTGGCCCCGTCACCGTGAGTCACGGGTCGGCCTGCGGCAGGGAGGGGGAGTGGGCAACGGTCTTGGCGAGGTCAGGCCCGAGGCCTCTGGTTCCGGGCGCTGGGAAGTGGCCTTGGCTTCCCTTGACACCGGCCAGGCCCCAAAACCAGAGTCCACGGTGAGACCCTGCAACGTAAACAGAGGAGGTGGGGGCGATTAGCAGGCTGACGCCAATGCATTCTGGGATTTGTTGTATTACTGTGCATGCGCTATACTGGTACGGCGGCCAGCGGGCCACCTCTAATACATTTTTGAAATGATCTTGCGGGCCAAATATATTTATATCACGGGCCAAATTTGGCCCGCGGGCCAGAGTTTGACATGTGTGATCTAAGCCATTGTTGTTGATGTGTTCCTGTGTGGCTGCAGCAAGTAAGAATTTTGGTGCATTTGTGCATTGGGTTTGACAAACCCTCATTCTTGTTCTATAAAGTTTATAATAAATTATTTTTCATTTTCTTTGCAAGATCTTGATTTGTGCTGCTGCTGTTTCCAGGTGAAGTATGCCATTAATGGCAGGGTACTTAACAGTGTGGAAGAACAGCGAGATCTTGGTGTCCAAATGTATACATCACTCAAGGTTGCCATGCAGGTTGATAAGGTAGTTAAGAAGGCTTATGGTATGCCGGCCTTCATTAGTTGGGGATTGATTTCAAGAACAGTGAGGTAATATTGTAGGTCTATGTAACTGAATAGACTACAATTGGAGTACTGAGTTCAATTCTGGTCACCTCATTTCAAGAAGGATGTGGATGCTTTGGAGAGGGCACAGAGAAAATTTACCATGGTGTTAGCTGGATTGGAGAATGTATCTTATGAGGCGAGGTTAACAGGAAAGAAGGATGAGGGGTGACTTAATAAAGGTCTACAAGATTATAGAGGAAAATATAGGGTGGACAGCCATTACCTTTTACACAGGATAACAGTAGCAAATACCATAGCACATCTGTATAAGATGAGGAAGGAAAGTTTAGGGATCCGGTTTTTTGCACAGAGAGCAGTGGATGCCTGGAATGCTTTGCTAGGGCTGGTGATGGTGTGTGGTACAATTGGGACATTTAGAAGACTCTTAGGCATGTGGATATCAGAAAAATAGAGGGTTATTGTTGGGATGGGTCAGCACAACATTGTGGGCTGAAGGGCATTTACTGCTTTATAATGCAAGCTGCATGTTTTAAGGGCCACATTAAATTTCCCTCCAGTGTATGGGAACCACTACTCGAAGGAATGATGTGTTTGGGAATATTGGGTTCAAACCTGTCTCCAGTGTTGCATTCCTGCATTGTGCATCATCTAACTAAATTTTAAATAATCGATCATCGTGATTTTTCTTGCCAAGGCAAGTCATACAAATTCTGTGTGGTGATCTTTTACTGGTGAGGAGATTTACGGCAATCACTGGTGAGGTCAAATTATTTTCTGCTGCCTGTGTAACTGCTGTAATTTTTAAATTGCTCATTCATAGAGCATTGTAATGCAGTAGGTTGATCCAGCGTTCCCATAGATAGCCACTGAGCTCATTGCAGACTCAGCCATTCCATGCCTGTGAGTGAACATGGAGTCATTTGACATGCGTAGTGAGTGTTTAATTATATTATTTGAAATTTAAAAGTTAATTTTATAAAATATGGCTATTCTGGTTAGGTAAGTTTAGGTATCATGTTAATCATTGCAAAGCTCATGCTTTGGTGTTGAGCTTGCATAAAAAATCTTTAAAAATATCAAGGATTGTAAATATTTTAACAATAAATTGGGTTTCCAATTAGTAGCAAATTCCTTCTGAAGTTTTGTGTGAAGAGATGTATTTACATGTGTAATTGTACATTATTCAAACTAATTGTACATGTATCTCTTTGTGGATTTTTTCCAGATTCTGAAATTGTTGAAGCGATTGCAGGATTTGAACATCACGGTGGATATTCTGGTGGTAAGATTTAACACCTGTATTTTAAAAAGAAATTTTGACAATTGAACACTACTTGGGGTGGGGGTGGGGGGGTGTTCTGTTGAAGTGGCTCTACCTGGCCAGGCTGGGTGGGGGAAACCTGACGGGGTTGGCTACTTGGCAAGGGGGAATATCTGTTGGGGGCTGGGGTGGTATACCTGTGGGGGGGCATGGCGGGAGTACTCCTAGGTGGGGGAAGGGGGGTACCACCTGGCAAGGGGGTGGCTACCTGGCAGGGCCATACTGGGTGGGGGTACCAGGTTGGTAGTTTTTGTAATTTAGAGATACAACACCATTAACAAGCCCTTCTAGACCATGAGCACATGCCACCTAAATACACCAATTAACCCACAAATCCCATAAATCTTTGGGCAGTTGGGTGGGGGGAGGGAGAACTGGAGCACCCAGAGGAAATCCACACAGATGTGGGGAGAATGTAAAACTCCTTACAGAAAATGTAGAATTTGAACCGGAGTTCCTCCTGCTGTGAGAGTGTTGTCCTAGCTGCTCCACTAATCATGCTGCCATTCTGGAATGCTATACTACCCTTCTGAATTGGTTATATTTTGGAAGATGCGTGTGAACCTCCCCTTGCATGCATTACTCTGAAGAATATGTTTAGTTATAGGTCAGTTGGAGAGAATGCATCATGGTAAATTTGTAAAATATCTTCTCAAATTATGGATGGTTTACTAACTTTAAATTATTTTTGCAAAATTTGGGATGTATTTTAATGTCTCGCTCATCAGTTAGAAAGTTATGGATCATTTACACTCATTAAACTAACCTGTTCTGCATCTCAAAATGCAGCCTCATTTTAAGTTGATGGTCTTCTTTGACTTCCTTCATGAGCTGTCAAATCGGGGTTGTGGGGTGGGGTGGGGGGGGGGGTGGCGGAGAGAGGAGGAGGAGGAGAGAATGGCTGATGTCCTGAAGGATGTGGCCGGAGAACTATTCAGGACAGGGTGCAAACCTAGTTGATCTCAGGCTGGATTCCAGAGGCAGCCAAGACTGGTTGCACTTGGTGTCAAGCCACATTTTACTGAGCTCCATTGAGGGATTCCAGAAAGTTAACATTGGTGGACAAAATCCTGTGGATTGCATGGATGAAGTTGGTGACGAATAAAGCCAAAGGTGAGAATTTGATGTGATTATCCAATCTTAAATGAAGTCTGATTGGGGTCCTCAACGTGGGCTTCAAAAGCAAAACTTGCTCCCTCCTGGCCCATTGCATTCCTTAAGAACCAGGACCTCAGCTAGACCAGCCCATTGAATGCAATGGCTACCACAGAAAGTCAAAGACTGGTGTTACGGAGTCTAGAGGACCCCAAAAACCAGCAGCAATAGATATGCACCACAACACAGGGTGTTTTTAAATTATATTTGAACAAGAAAACAGAATTAAACTTGTTAGTTAACCTACCTAACCTACTTAATTTCCGCCCCCCCCCCCCATACTAAGCGCAGGTGTGTGTAATCTATATTTAAGATTAGAAAAGTTCTTTGGATCACAGTCCAATCTCACTGGTTGCAGGCAATTCTTGTACTGTGCACAGAAGTTAGCATTAACAAAGTTCACCAGTCTTTGGTGCTTAACAGACAAATTGTTACCACTCAGGAGGGTTCTTGCTAGTTTTCAGAGAGAGATTCCTTTTGTTCCAGGACATCCGCACCTGATTCCTTTCCAATCATTCTTGCTGATGAAACTTTCCCCCCTTCAGGGTTCTCCAGATGATCCTCTTTCTTTCAGGTCACTTCAGACAGCTAGTCTTCTCCTTTGACCAGATAGCCTTCCAAATGTTTGCCAGCTTTGTCCTTCTGGAACTGATTTCTGTCTCCTCTCTCTCTGTTTCACATCCTCCCTCTCTGAGAGCAAAACTTTTCTGTCCCTGCCTGCAAAAATCATATGCTCTCCCAGGCAAGCTGCTGCAGTTGCTACTTAGTTACACTTTTGCAAAAAGCACTCTGCAAAAGTCTTGCAAAAATTCTGTGTTTTAAAATGTGTGTGTGCAAACTGCTCTAGCAATTCCTCCCAAGCCACCTCAAAATACTCTGTCGCACTGGGTACTCTTGCAGAGCGACTCACTCCCTAATAGCCCATATCCCTTCCATAATCTGCAAGGCACAAGTTGAATGTGGTGAAATATGGGCCACCTGATTGGATGGTTGGATGAGAAACCAGGCTGAAGAGACCCTACACTGTCCAGGACAAAGAAGCTCATTTGACTAGGCCCATCATGCACCACCTTAAACATTCATTCCCTTCTCTTCTGTGCACCACCTGCAAAAAAACCCACTGCTGTTAGCACTTTCCAATCTCCAGAGATCCTTGCAGGAAGACTGTTGGCACAAGGGAAAACCACAGAGTCCAGGCAATTCCTGATTTGAATGTAGTTAAGTGGGAAAGTTTGCAGATGCTGTGATTGTGGTGAAATACTCAAAGGTGCTGGAGAAACTCAGCAGATCGTGCAACATCTATAGAAAGTAAAGGGTGACCTGAACACATCCTGCCTTGGATGTCTTTTTTGTATTACCATCTTTCCTTCACGGTCTCCAGATCCTATCTAACAACACTGGACAGCAGAAGGACTGCAGTGGCTCAAGAATGAGGCCTCCAAATGGTAATTTGGGATGGGTAATCAATATCAAGTTCAAGTTTATAGTCTCTGGGGAAACCAAATGCAGTGATGGTTTGATTTGTGAGCAGTTCAGCTTGGCATTTTAAACATATCACTGCAAGTAAGACTCCGACCAGAAGTGCAGAGTTATAGAGAGAGTTCAGTTGATAGAGGAAAGGCAGCATATTTACTTGTGATGTTCACTCAGGAGGCTGACTACAGCAGAAACTATCCTTGAATCTGGTGGTATGATAAGATATCACACTTGTAAATCTTTTTCCTGACAGGAAGGGGACAAAGAGAGTGTCGTCAGGGTGGGATGAATTTTTCAATATGTTGGCTGCTTTTCAAAGGCAGCTGAAGATATTGATGGAGTTGATGGAAGGGAGTGTGTGATGGTCTGAGCTATGTTTACAACCCTCTGCAGTTTCTTGCTGCCTTGGGCAGAACAATTCCTATCCTAAGCAGAGATGCAGCCTGACAGAATATTTTTAATGGTGCATCAGCTGATGTTAGGGAATTTGGATGACATCCCAAATTTCCTCCAGCGTCTGATGAAGTAAAGGTTCTGGTGCACTTTCTTGGTCATTGCGTTGACATGAGTGAATGTTGGTCTTCACATCCCTGAAGTTGTGTTTTATATTTAAATAGCCTGTTTTAAAACTGCTCAACTCCTCTCAATTAAGTCAAACAGATGATCTATAAGCAGCCCCAAAACATGTCAGATTAAAGACTTCATTTGCTCAGTTGAGATAATTAACAGAAAAAGGGCACAAGGGGTGACGGTGCTTAATGAGGGTGGCATATCTTCAAAAAGATTTGTAATCTATGCAAGACTTCATCCAACGTATAATGGATGGAAAAGCACTGCTCACATTTAAGCATGCATATAGCATTGTACAACAGATTGCGGAAGTTTGTAACAGTTTACTTTAAGGTTTTTACAATGTTTACTTCCTTCAGTAAGTATTGACAAGAGCCTTTTGAACTTCCTCTTGCTAACAATTCTGGCTGATACTGGGTGAGTGTTCTCTGGGTCAAGCACAGACTCTGACCACATACGCAGTGCCTCCTTTCACTGATGGCTCATCTGCTGTTGAAAGCCTCACTGGGTAGTACACACTGTGGACTGAATGTACTGATAGTAAAGAGAATGAATATAGAGACAGTGGGCAGTAACTTCATGATTCAAAGACATTTTCTCAGAGCTACACCCTGTTTTCTTTCTTGGTATATAATTAGGTATTTTGTTGTGTTAGAAATGTAATTTGGGTTTTGTGCCCTGTCTTGCGTAATGTTACCCACAGCTGGGGCTGTGATGAAGATTCTGGGCAAATTCTGAAAATTCCAGTGGTATTTTTTGCAACACTGGAGACTTTGAAGGTGATTCACATCAGAGGTGATTTTCTAATCAGGTATGACTCCTTACTGAGGGGGGCATGACAAGATGGCGTAGAAGGAAGACGTGTATTCCACCTTTCCCCAGCTGGATTATTAAATACCCGGTTTTAAAAAAGCATAAAAGTGGTTAAAAATAATATTTACAGTTGTTTAGATGCCATCATAAATCACTGTTATTTAATGTGAAAAAATTTAAACCTCCACTTCAGAAAAAAAATACCATACAAAAGTGCGGAAGAATTGAGGCCTAACTGCACAGGTGAATCCACGAAATCATCGTTGGGAGTCTCCAAGCCTCCGAGGACTTCAGCCTGTTCGAGTTTGACCTCGGCGTCAATCCTGCCTCCGCAAGATGGCACCAACACTTAGGTGAGCTCGGCCGTTGCCGACCTGCGTTCCCGTGAAGCCATGCGCACGGGTGGCACAGCTGACAAGGGGACCCGTGAACCTGCGACCTCACTGGGTGGCCCGGGGGTGCGCAGTGTAGCATTAGAGGATGCTCCTGTGTGTCTGGCGGCTTTGCCTGGCTCGCGTGGGACATCCCGGGTCCAAGAATTGCTGGATAAAGTATGGGCTGTGGGGGAGCCCAAACGCTGATGTCCCGAAGAGGTCGGGGTGTCGGTGTTGGGTGTCCAGACCCGCAGCCATTCAGCTAAAGGATCTACGATGACTGAGGAAGAAGAGGAACATACCTTATTGGAATTTGTCCAGGAGGAGGAGCCTGTAGTTAAAGGAGGCAGATCTCAAAATGTGGAGGTAGAATCTGGAATGGATTCAGTGTTTACTGTTTTGGAAGAGATTGCTTGTCAAATGCTCAATATGTCAAAACAAATATCAACATATGTGAATCAAGGATTTATGGAGATGAAAATAAAAAATGAATACCCTGTGTGATGAAATGTCAACTGTGAAACAGGAAATTATTGTAGTTGAGAGTGATATTAATAGATGTATAAAATCAGTTGATACTGTACAAGATAATTATAAGAAAATTGAAACAGTCTTTTCTGAGTGTCAAAATCAGGTGGAATGTAATAGAGAAAAAATGGAAAAAGTGGAAGGTTCTTTTGTAGATTGGGGGATTCAAAAAAGAGATTTCTTGAAGAAGATTGATTCGTTGGAAAATCAAAGCCAAAGAAATAATGTGAAAATAGTTGGTCTTCCAGAGGACATTGAAGGTTCCGATCCTATAATTTTTTTTAAGCATTGGATCCCAGAGGTGCTGGGTAAAGAGTTTTTTTTTTCCTGAAGGCTTGGAATTGGATCAGGCTCATAGAGCTCTGAGAAGAATACCATTTCCAGGACCAACACTGAGAGCAGTCTTGGTTCGCTGTTTAAAATACCAAGATAGAGAAATGATTCTATATATGGCGGTACAGAAAGTATGGCAGAATCAGTCTCCATTAATGGTTCAAAATAACTTTTTTTATGCCGATTTGAGCCAAGAGGTTATTGGAAGATGACGAGAATTTAATATGGCTAAAGATGTTTTGTGGCGAAAAGGCTATAAGTTTGCTTTTGATTATCTTGCAATTTTGAAGGTTTTTTATGGAAACTTTCAATCTCAATTCTTTGAGAATGATCATGATGCTTTGGTTTTTGTTAATTCTTTGCCGGAACTGAGAAGAAATGGGTGCTCTCCTCTGTTGACTCCTAAGAGGAGGGGAAATGGAAATGGACATGGGTATGGAAAGAAACAAGAGTTGACACAAAGTCTTCTTGATGGTGAAGATCCGGAGCAGTCGTTGGGCATGGAATCATTGGGCTGAATATATGGACTATATTTTATTGTGTTTAATTAAATAATAAATAGGTATCTGGC
Organism: Narcine bancroftii; assembly: GCF_036971445.1. Taxonomy (NCBI): domain Eukaryota; kingdom Metazoa; phylum Chordata; class Chondrichthyes; order Torpediniformes; family Narcinidae; genus Narcine; species Narcine bancroftii. The sequence goes on along the minus strand of NC_091474.1, from coordinate 126,219,468 downwards.
GGGGGGGGGGGGCGGCGGGTGGTGTGAATGACACTGAAAACTTTGAAAGTCATCTACCGCTAATGGGTTTACCACACCCAGAAATTTTAGGGTATTACTATCTTTGGGTGTTTTTTTTTGTGTTTTTCTGTTATTTTAAAAAAAAACTTTGAGGGTTTTTTTTTTGAAGAATTATAGAGGGGAGCATTATTTTATAGTGTGTAAATATATTAGTAGTTAAAAAAGATGCCTAAATTGAATTTGGCAACTTTTAATGTTCAGGGATTAAATAATCCAATTAAGAGAAAGAGAATATTGGCTTGTATTTAAAAAAAAAAAAAAATGGAATTTGATATTGCTTTTTTTTAACAAGAAACACATTTGACTGAAAAAACATTTGAAGTTGACAAGATTGGGTTGGTCATGTTTTTTCTTTTACTTCTAAGGCAAGAGGAGTGGTGATTTTTATTCATAAAAATTTGCCATTTGAATTGGAATCTTCAAAGGGGTATGCTGATAGAGTATTAAGAGTGAACTGTAAATTTTTTGCTGAATCTTGGACTTTGCGAAATCTTTATGCCCCTAATATAGATGATGGGCAGTTTATTTCCGAAGCTTTTTTTTTACTGTTACCTCAAGCTAATGAAAATGTCTTAGTTGGTGGTGATTTTAATTGTGTTCTGGACCCTTTATTGGACAGAAATCCAAAAAAGTATAAGGAAATCAAAGATGGCAATACAAATTAATGCGTTAATGAAAGATTTAAATTTGGTAGATATTTGGAGAAAAGTTAATCCTATAGAGAAAGATTTCTCTTTTTATTCTTCACGACATGATTCGTTTTCTAGAATTGATTTATTTTTGGTAGAGTATTACGAGCTGAATATAAAAGTAGAGTTATATTAGATCATTCATTATTACTTTTTTCTTGTGAAAGTTCAAAGGTAGTACATCCGTCATTTAGATGGAGATTTAACACAGTGTTATTGAAAAAACCAGAGTTTGTTACTTATGTTAAAGGGCATATTTCTTTATTTTTGACGAGAATGTTAATTATGTGGATATGTGGAATGTTAATTATTTGTAATATGGGATGCTTTAAAAGCTTATTTGAGGGGGAAGATTATTAGTTATTCTATGAAAGTTAAGAAAAAATATATGGCAGAAAGTTTAGTTAGAAAATAAGATTGCTGAGTTAGAGAAATATTTTCAGAAAGGTGTAACAGAAGATTAAAAAAAAAAAAAAAAGTCGCATTAGCAAGGTTGAAATTACGTTATAATACTTCATAAACTTATCAGTTTGAGCACTTAATTAAGCAATCTAAACAACGTTATTATGAGTTGGGGGAAAGAGCTCATAAGGTACTTGCTTGGCAATTGAAAGCTGAACAGACATCTCGGACTATTAATGCTGTTAAGAAGAATTCAAAAGTTACTTATAAACCTCAGGAACTTAATGACCAGTTTTATTCATTTTATTTGAAATTATATACTTCTGAGAGGAAACTGGATAATGGTTCTTTTTGACTCTTATTTAAATTAAAGTTACCGTTATTAGATGGAAATGATGTTCAGGAATTGGAATCTCCATTTATGAATTTTGAAATTAAGGAAGCTATTCAGGAAATGCCTAATGGAAAGTCCCCAGAGGATGATGGATTCCCTGTGGAATTTTATAAACTTTTCTATGATGATTTTTCTAATGTATTTGGATAAGTGTTGAATCAAGTTACTGAAGATCAGAAGTTACCAGAATCATGTTCAAGTGCTTTAATAACTGTCATTCCAAAAAAAGATGGAGTTCCATTAAAAGTGTCTTCATATAGGCCTATTTCTTTATTAAATGTAGATTATAAAATTATAGCAAAAGTATTAGCTAGTATTTCCCAAATTGGTACATATTGATCAAACAGGTTTTATTAAGAATAGAAATTCATCAGACAATATATTTCAATTAATTACTTTGGTCAACTCGTATCAAAAGCAACCTAACTATCCTATGGTGGTTGCATTAGATGCAGAAAAAGCTTTTGATAGGGTTGAGTGGGATTTTTTTATTCAAAGTGTTAAAGAAATTTAAATTTGGCCCTTTTTTTATTGGTTGGGTTAAGGCTTTACATAAGAACCCGATTGCTAGGGTGGGACAAATGGACAGATTTCTTCACCATTTAAATTAACTCATTCAACTCGACAGGGTTGACCATTGTCACCAGGCTTATTTGCAATGGTTATTAAACCATAAGCTCAGGCTACTAGACAAAATGAAGAAATTAAAGGGATGAGGGTTAAGAATGAAGAATATAAAATTAACTTTTTTGCAGATGATGTGTTGGTATACTTGACGGAACTGGAATGGTCGTTGAAACAATTGCAAGAGTGTTTGTTGAAATTTGGAGAATTATCGGAATATAAAGTTAATTGAGCTAAAAGTGAAATTTTACCAGTTGGAGTGGGAGATTATTCTGAATTTAAAACTATTACAAAATTAAGGTGGACAAATAAAATTAAATATTTAGGTGTGTTTATGGATACAAATTATCAATCATTATATCAATTAAATTATGTACCGATATTAAGATGGATTAAAGCACATTTGATTAAATGGAAAGATCTTCCATTAACTTTGATTGGTCGGGTTAATTGTATTAAAATGAATATTTTTGCTTGAATTCAATATTTCAGTCAATACCTTGTTTACTTTCTAAGAGCTGTTTTCAAGATTTGAATAAAGCAGTGCGAGAGTTTTTATGGAAAGGTAAATTAGCTCGAGTGGCATTGCATAGACTTACATGGAAGTATACAGTGGGCGGACTACAATTACCACATTTTCAAAATTATTATGAAGCGGCCCAGTTGAAGTTTGTTAGTAGATTGATGGATTTAGATCAGCCTCCTAGCTGGGCTAAAGTGGAGATAGCGTGTATTCCAAGGGTTGAGATACATGAATTTATATTTTGTTGGAATTTGATTTTGTTACAGCATTATGATATGTCAATATTGAAACATTTGTTAAAGATTTGGATTTTAAAAAACAGGCTGTTAGGGTCAAAAGATAAATTATCAATTTTAACTCCATTGTATAATAATCAGCTTATTTCTTTTTTAATGTTTAATAATCATTTAAAGATTTGGGATTCTAAAGGTATAAAGACAATACAAGATTGTTTTGTCGAGGGGCAATTTCTTTCTTTTAATCAATTGAGAGAAAGATTTGATATACCTGTAAATTCTTTGTTTGCATATTATCAACTTGGAGCTTTGATAAAAGATAATTATGGTAGAGAGATGATTTTACCTACTTTATTAAGATTTGAATCTTTGGTTTCCTCTATACCAAAAAAGGGTTATATTATTTCAGTTATGTGTAATTTGTTACAAGATAGGATGGATAAGTCAGATTGGGAGAAATGGGAGAGTGATTTAGTATTTATTTTTCCCGGTGATGATTGGGCGAATATGTGTCAGGACAATGTAATTAAATTGATTAATGTAAGATATGGAATGGTTAATTATAATTTTTTACATCAATTATATTTGATCCCGGAAAAGCTTAAAAAAAATATGGGTTTAGTAATTCGGATTCTTGTTTTAGATGTGGCTCATGTATTGAAACTTTTCTACATGCCGTTTGGACTTGTGTTAAAGTTCAATCATTTTGGCAAGGAATTAAAGTAGTTTTGGAAAAATTATATAATTTTATATTACCGTTAGATCCAACAATATTTTTGTTGGGAAATTTGTTAAGGGGAATGGGATTGGACACCCACCCACACATAAATATATATTTTGTACGTTTGGTGTCATCAGTAGCGCATAAATGTGTTGCTAGTACTTGGAAAGATGATACTGAGATTAATATATCACATTGGCACAATGAATTGAAAGTATGTATTTATGGAAAAAATTACTTATAATTTACATGATCATTATTCTTCTTTTGTTAGTAAGTGGTCTCCGTATTTGAAATATATGCATTTAAATATACTTTGAAATGTTATTATCATTTGTAATATTTTCTTTTTATATTTATATATATATATATACACATACACGCACATATATACACATACACGCACATATATACACATACACGCACATATATATATACACATATATATACACACACACACATATATATATATACATATATACACACATATATATACATATATACACACATATATATACATATATACACACATATATATACATATATACACACACATATATATACATATACACACACACATATATATACATATATACACACATATATATATACATATATACACACATATATATATACATATATACACACATATATATATACATATATACACACATATATATATACATATATACACACACATGCATATATCATACACACACACATATATATACACACACACACATACATATACACACACACACACATATACACACACCCACACATATACACACACCCACACATATACACACACCCACACATATACACACACCCACACATATACACACACCCACACATATACACACACCCACACATATACACACACCCACACATATACACACACCCACCCACCCATACACCCACCCACCCATACACCCACCCACCCACACATATACACACACCCACCCACCCATACACCCACCCACCCACACATAAATATATATTTTTTTAATTTATTTTTTAAATTATTTGCTCCCCTGAAGGGAGTTGGCTGAAGGGGTGGGAAGATGGAGGTGGGTGTTAATGTAAAATATATTTTTTTGATTATTTCTATACTGTATGTTATGTTTTTTCTATCTTTTATGACTCTTTACCAACTGCTGACCTCCACTGTGAATGGTGTGTTTTGCATAATAACCTTATTTTATGTTCTCTAGTTTGAACATTATTTAATTATATCGAATTTTAAAAGATTCTGTAGTACTATTTGCAAAATTCCCAAGACCAGACATTCCCAAGACATACAGCACAGTAACAGGCCATTTCAGCCCATGAGTTCATGCCGCCCAATTTACAATCCTGGAACATCTTTGAATGGTGGGAGGAACCAGAGCCCCCAGAAAAAACCCACCCACTCATGGGGAGAACGTACAAACTCCATACAGACAGCGTGGGATTTGAATCCCGGTCTGATTCAGATCACTGGCGCTGTAAAGATGTTGCACTAACCGCTATGACAACCGTGTTGGTGAATAAAGTCATTAATTACAAGATTAGGGAATGGATATTTAATACTGAAGTTCACAGGAACTTCTCACAGGTGATGACAAATCTCTGGAATTCTCTACTTAAGGGCATTCAAAGAAGAAGTAACATCTGTTTAAAAAAAAAAAAAAAGCAGGGAATTGAAATTTATTGTGATCTGGGCTAAATCACCCATGATCATATTGGTATTTTAAATTCAAAAATAAACTTTTTCATAAAATCTATGAGAAATAGAAAAACATTGACTGGCTTTCTTTACATTTGATGTTGCTCAGTCTATATAGTTGTGGGATAAACATACAGAAATGCTGGAGGAACTCCGCTGGTCTCACAGTGTCCATAGGAGGTAAAGGTATATTACTGATGTTTCAGGTCTGAGGGCTTCTTCAAGGCATAAGCAAAAAACAGGAAGGCATCTCCCAACTATATATTCATAGTTCTGCACGTTTATCGTAACAGCTCATTCTATGCATCCTTGCCTCTCTTGTTGCTTCCTGGGATGATGCAAAATTCATGCGTTTGAGAGGCTTTTTTACAAGATTTAGCATCTCAATGTTGAGTGGCTGCAGGATCTTATTTCCAGAGCCCTTCCCCACAAAAGCCTCCATGCACCCCTCAGCTCCTACGTCTTGCAATGTGCCAATTGGCCGCATTTCCTCACCTATGCCTCATATCACTGGAAGACTAACTGGTATGGAGAGATCAAAGCATTCTTTCACCAAGTTGATTATCTTTCAGCAGCAGCACTTGATGCTTTTCTCCCACTTAAATGACAGGGCAGGTTTGATGGGTCAACTAACCTGTTTACACTTTCTAATATCCTTGATGTTATTATGCCGAAAGCAAGGGGGGGAGCATCCTTCTTATTCTATTGCATCTCATTAAACTTGTCCGAATGGATGGCAGTTTTATTTTTATTCCTGCTTTGTTAGTTGACTTCAATCGTGCAGATTAGGACATAAACATAGTCACAGAGGAAGCCGAAATGATTCAAGGGTCATGCTGCTGGCCTCTATTTAGGAGATTGGGAAAGGAAATGGAGGTTGGAATACAGTGTAGAGAGATATATGATCATGCACTTTTGTAGAAGGAATAAAAGTGTAGACTATTTTCTAAATGGGAAACAAGTTCTAAAATCAGAGACGTAGAGGGACTTGGGAGTCCTCGTTCAAGATTCGCTACAGGTTAACTTGCAAGTAGAATTGGTATTGATGAATGCTAGCATTGGATTTTTGTTCTTTTTAAGAGGGATGGAATATAAATGCAGGGATGTAATGTTGAGGCTTTATAAGGGATTGGTCATACTGTACTTGGAGTATTGTAAGCAGTTTTGGGCTCCAGAAAATGAGAATGATCTCTGGAATGAAATGGTTATTGTATGAGGAGCATTTGATGGCTTTGGGTCTGTACTGCTGGAGTTTCGAAGGATGACTGGGGAATCTTATTGAAAGGACTGGATAGTGGATGTGGAGAGGGTGTTTCCACTGGTGAAGAACTTGAGACCAGAGGGTACAGCCTTGGAACACAACATAACCCTCTAGAACAGAATAAGAATTTCTTTACCCAGAGGGTGGTGAATCTATGCAATTCATTGCAGCAGACAGCTGTGGAGGCCAAGTCATTGGGTATATTCAAGACAGAGGTAAATAAGTTCTTGATTAGGAAAGGAATCCAGAGTTTTGGGGATAAGATAGGAGAATGGGGTTGAAAAGAATAGTAAATCAGCCAAGATGAATGGAGGAACAGACTCGATGGGCTGTGTCTTAATAGTCTTGTAATCTCTTGGTGTGGGTGGGGGTGAGGGGAGAAATACATGCCTGGTTATTGGTAAGAGGAAGGTCTGACAAAATTGCCAGGTACTCTATGAATGAATGGTCAGTTGGTGAAGTTGTACTTTGAAAATTCTTTGCTTGCAGAGAGAACTAATCTTTCAAGTAATACCACAAGATACTTCGGAACAACAAAAGAATGGATTGAAAAGTACAGACTGTACACCTGCTGTGTATAGTTTATTGGGGATTTGAGGTCCATGTATCACTTTCAGGAAAGATGCTGATTGTTATAAAGGGTGCATTTATAAGCTGGCTAATCAGTGATGTTCATCAGCTAGAAGATCTGAATTGATTGACTTTAAAACTATCAAGTTGGCTTTACAAGATCTTAACAGTTTCAGAAATAGTTGTAACTTGTTTGTCACACTACAAAGAGGATGTTTAGCTTTTGGGGCAATCCCATCAATCACAATCCCTACTTTTTTCCTTTTGAATCTATTCTCACTTATGAGAGAAACTGCTCAGAGACCTTTTGAGAGATACTTGAGCAGACAGTGTATAGAGGATTACTGATCCAATCTAGATTGGCGTCATGGTCAGTGCAGACACAGTGGAACTACGAGTGGGATCCTGTGCTACACTAGTCTACGTTCCTCTGTTCATTGACAACTACCAGAGATCTACATCGGGAGCAAGTCAACTTGCTAACCCTCCAGTCTTTGAGAAAGCTGGGTTCCAGAATTGGGATAGAAGAGAAGTAAGATAATACTGATACAAAACATTGGCTCTGCCTTTTAATGTCCAATTTCACTTTGTGCTGGGGGAACTCCAGGCTGAGCCGCATCAATGGGAAAGAAGAATGGTCAATGTTTTGGGCTGGAGCCCTTTACCAAGACTGAGAATGCAGAGGGAGATGGCCAGTATAATGAGGACTGTGTGGGAGGGGGTGAAGAAGAGTTCTTTAACTTGTGGTCAGTGTGGATATGATGGGCTGAATGGTCTGTGTCCCTACTGTACAACTCTAACTGTTGCCCATGTGTACTTAAAGATTTTTTTTCTTGCAGCATGTCAAAACAATTAGGAATTTTATTTTTGAGTTTTCTTGCCACTAAATTTGAAGAATACATAAAAATGTTTCAGAGCTTTCGGGAGATGTGTGCTGGAATTAAATAAAAATGTGAGCTAATGCATGTGAAAGGGATTTCCAAATGTATCATTTATGGGCCAAAAATGTGGGTTCAACTTCAATATGAAACACAAAAGGATGTTTTTTTTTTTTACCCCACATTGAACTATTGCACATTTGTTTTGCAGGAAACCGGAATAGGAAAAACAGTAAATGGATTCAGGAAAAATAAAGATGTTGGTGAAATAGCTAAAGAGTTAGTATTCCAGTGGAAAAAATTAATACCTCAACAGCCATCCAGGTAGGTATTCGGCTAGAACTTGTAGATGGGGCTGTACACTCAGCATTGCTCCTCAAATTCAAGTTTTTTTTCAGATTGTACATGTACAAACCAGAGATGATCCTTTGTATAGACTTCTTGGCTGATGGTTTTCAGTTACTATACCACACAATGAGCTCTCAGTTATGCTCCTGTACATTGTTAAGATGGGAGCTGGTAGCTTTGCCCTCCTCAACCTCCATAGGAAATATAGGCGTTGCTGCACCTTCCTGATGAACATGATGTTACGAGTCCAGGATATGTTATCCTTTACATGCCCACCAAGGAACTCTATATTCTTCACTCTCTCTATGATGGAATCGAGCACAAATGATAAGTTCTTGGATTGTTCTGTGATTGGGTGATTCTGCCACTATTAATTTGAAAGCTATAACAATGCAAAATATACTTATGGTAAAAAGCAGTTACAGAAATGTGACAGGTTCAAATTGTGGTAGGGCTTCCCATTATATCTGAAATAGACACCAGAACTGATGCCAGCTGGTTCCATTTATCAATGAGAGATTTTGTTTGGCAGGAGACAGTGACTGAAAGTTAATGCTCTGGCGTAGACCTCTTCAGTCTAATGAGGCATAAAGGTGCAGCTTACTTGATTTGAATGCCATTTGAGAAATCGGTAAATCAGGTGCTAACAATTTCCTTCAGGAGGAATGTGCCAACTATAATTGTGCAATTTAAAAAGATATATAGCATGGTAGAAGTTCCTTCTGACCCATTACACCCAGTTAACTTCCCAACCCTGAACATTTTTGGAGGGTGGAAGAAACTGGAGTATGTGGTCATGAGGAGAACATACAAACTCCTGGCAGACAGCGACGAATTCAAGCCTAGGTCACTGGTGCTGTAACAGAGCTGTGCAAACCGTTTCACTAAATGGTCTTCGATTTCAAGGTTGGGTGGAACTTTTGGTGAAGCAGACACCAAGATTTTCCATGGCAGTCGCCTGATCTCCATTCTCTCATTTTCCAAGATTTGGCTCATGCATGCCTACTTGTAAAATTCATAGAAAGATTGAATGTGTGATTGCAGCACATTTTAATTGCATTTTGGTTCTAGAATGAAGATGTTTCATACTTAGGGAGACTCTGGGGTTTACTTATTTTTATTTTGTTCCTTAGTACCTAAATCAGGATTTTATTTAAAAACCAAAAATCCAAAATTAGAAATACTATTTGAAGTTACCAGTTGGAAACTCAAAATTTACTTGGCAGATGGGCAACAAATGACTTTTTGTGGCACTTTTGCAATAACATCCAACACGAGTTTGATCAACAACACCTTGTCTTCCACCTGGACTTGTTTCAGTAGTAGCGGCTCACCAGAGGCTTAATTAAACTGGCTCGAGAGGTTCCGAGTGACATCGTGACGTCATTTGGATTTCACGGGGCTTTAAAAAGCTGCGCGTGACTGTTTCAGTAAATGACTTTTATTGAACTTCGACTCGACTACATCTGATCATTTTCTCATTTTTCATTTTGCACTGTGATACTGTTGATACATTGGTGACCTCGATGGTCCCAAATGGATTTTGGACCCAACCTGGCCAACGCAGCGGTTTCACTCAAACTGTCTGTCTTTTGGACGACTCAACCTCGTTTAGTTCGGGCAGGCTCAGGTGCAGTTCCACATTCACAAGATAGAAGTGGATGCCACTAGGTACTATCATGGGGTAAGCGCTCTCGATCAGGACAAAACCAGTCGAGAAGTGGATTTCCTTCAGGACCCACCAGATCTCAGCAAGTACAAAGCCATCCTTCTCCAGATTTAAGGTCTCTCATGGCCCGAGAGAGCTGCATGGCTCCTCCATATCGATGGACCGCGCCCCTTTGGAGATAATGAACAACATGTTGGCACTGGCAGACTTCCATAGGCCTTGTTTGCTCTTTGAACAGTTGTTTTTAGAGCATATGTCAGAAGACATCCGCCTCGTGTTGGCTGATGAGGACTTTGATTACTCTTGAACAGTGCAGACATTCTGTGGTGTGTGAAACAGCAAGGTGCAAGGCCCACAGAAATTAGTGCTGCATCACACCCAAAGGCCCAGGCTCCATGAGTACCAATGACGAGGGTGCATGTTCCCCTGGACAAGCGTGACTCCGTGACAACCACCCAATATTTTTACCATCAATACTAGGGTTCTGGAGCTCAATGCTGCCTATTTATTTTCCCCGGGAAACGCCAAGGCCAGTCATCGCTAGTGCCTGTGGTGGCTGGCCATCGTGACAGCCTACTCTACGTTTAGAACAAGCATTCCCAGCGCAAATTTCTAGTTGACTCGGGTGCGCAGGTAAGTATCCTTCCTCCTTCAGGGTTTGACATCTATACCAGGAGCGCAGGTCTAGCACTCACTTCAGTGAATAACCGTTCGACTTGTATGTACGTCACACAGACTATATCCCTGAAATTTGGTGACAATAAGGTCACATGGAAGTTCATTCTTGCTGCTGTGTCCCAGCCGTTGCTGGGTGCCGACTTCCTCAGAGCCCACTCACTGATGGTGGAGTTAAAAGGGCGTTGGTTGGTGAACACCACAATATTCCAGACTTTCTGCCTTGGAAAAGCCAAACTTCCTGCCAAACACTCGAACAGTGAATTCGCCAAACTTCTTGTGGAGCTTCCAGATGCTGTCACTCCCCAGTTCTCCACTGCCATACCCAAACATGGCGTCGCACACCACATCCTCACCCAAGGATCTCCTCTACATGCCCGAGCCCGACGCCTGCCACCTGACAAGTTGTGGCTTGCAAAACAAGAGTTCCGTAAAATGGAGGAACTTGGAATTATAAGCAAGTATGATAGCCCATGGACATCCCCACTACATATGGTGCCCAAAGCCACAGCAGGCTGGAGATTTTGCATGGATTACAGGCATCTCAATGATGCTACCACTGCAGACTGCTACCCTGTGCCCCATATACAGGATTTTATAGCTAATCTTCATGGGGTCAGGATATTTTCTAAAATTGACAGTGCATGTGTACCACCAAATATCTGTAAACCTGGAGGATGTGCCCAAGACCACCATCATAACATCATTCAGCCTCTTCAAATTTTTGATAATGCCTTTTGGACTTAAAAATGCTGCAAAACTTTTGTGTGACTGATAGATGCAGTGGGGTATGGCATGGATTTCCTTTTCGTATATTTGGACGACATACTTGTCACCAGCCACTCCCACAAAAAGCGTGTGTTTACTCTGCTACCCCCTACAGGAGTTCTGGCTAACCGTGAACCTTGCCGAGTGAAAATTTGGGCAGTCCTCTATAGAGTTCTTGGGACATCAGATCAGCAGTCGGCGTGTCATTCCATTGCTTGGTGGAAGCCATCCTCAAATTCACGGGGTCCGATACCACCAAAGGACTCCAGGAATTTGTGGGATTGGTCAATTTCTGTCGTCACTTTCTACCCTCTGCAACTCATATTATGAAACCCCACTTCGACCTCATGTCCAGCGGTGCTGAAGAACTCGAGTGGACAAAGGAGATGAAAGTAGCATTCAAGCAGACCAAAGGCATCCTAGCGAAGGCAACATTGCTGGTCCATTCACAAATGGATGCACCATCTGCCTTGAATGATAGACATGTCTGACGTGGCATCAGGCGGGTCTTGAACAGTACATCAATGGACAATGCATTTTTTAGTAGGGCTCTCTGGAAACTAAACACAACACGTTCGATAGGGAAGTGCTGGTACTATACCTAGTGGTCAGAAGCTTGTGCTTTTTTTTTGGAAGGCAGGGACTTCATGGTTTTTACTGACCACAAACTGTAAATGTTTGCCTTCACAAAGGCATTAGATCCCTGGTCAGCCACCCAGCAATGCCACCTATCTTGAGTATCCAAGTTTTCAACCAGGATTAAATATTTTCAGTAAGAGTAATGTGGTGGCTGATGCTCTGTCGCACTCCTTCATTCAAGTAGTACATGCCCTCCAGGAATAGACTACTTGGCACTCGTTAAAGCTCAACACTAGGATGAGGAACTGTTGTCACGGGCCCGTAACTCAAGGATGTAGCCTTTGGGCCATAAGATACCACTCTCCTGTGCGGTTTCCACAGGTCAGCCTTGCCTTATCATCCCTGCTGCGTGGAGGCGTTGCATTTTTGATGCCATTCGTGAACTGTCCCCACCCCTCCATTTGGGTGAAAGTTTGTATGGCATGGACTGAAAAAGCAGGTCATGTACCAGGCAAAGATATGCATGGACTGCTAATCTGAAAAAGTGCAAAGGCATGTGAAGGTGCCGCTTCAGCCTTTCCAGCAGCGCAGATTCGACCATCTACATGTCAACATTGTCACTCTGCTTCTGGTATCATGAGGGTCTAGGTACTTGTTTATGGTCATCGACAGATTGACTAGGTGGCCGGAGGTGGTTCCTATGATGGACTCATTGATTGATTCATGCTCCAGAGCTTTTATTTCTGCCTGGGTATCTCAGTTCGGCCTACCCATACATGTCACCTCCTACAGAAGCCCACAGTTTACCTCCGCACTCTGGGATGTTTTGTCACGACTGCTGGGAATGCAGCTCCACCACACGATAGCCTACTAAATGCAGTTGAATGTCCTGGTGGAGGCTGCACTGATGGCTCACCTCCAGGGACCTGATTGGGTGGATGGGCTGCCCTGGATCCTCCTGTGAATAAGAACAGCACCAAGGAGGATCTCAACTCCTCATCAGCCGAGTTAGTTTATGGTGCCCTCCTCATTGTTCCTGGGGAGTTTGTGTCCGCAGCACGCAGACAGGAGGTGCCACTGATTGAAGTCTTAAGCAGACTGCGGGAGCGGCTTGGAAAATTGGCCCTAATTCCCACATCAAGGCACAGAACAATGACACCTTCATCCCTAAGGAACTCCAGGGTTGTGTGTTTGTGTGCAGAGATACACACAGGCCACCTTTACAAGAAGCCATATAAGGACCCCTTCAGAGTGCTACGAAACAATCGTAGAAATTGTGTACTGGACATTGGGGGGCATCCAGAGACATTTACGATTGACCAACTAAAGCCTGTTTACATTGACCTTGATCGGCTCTTGCCACAACCACTGATGTGAAGGTGCGGACAACTGCCCAAGAGCAGTGGACAGTAATGGCACTGGAGGTTTAGCCTCCCATCGCTGGTTCTGGGAGGGGTGGGGCCATATAGCAGCTCACTGGATGGAGGCTTAATCGAACAGGCTCCAGTAGGTTCCGAGTGACGACGTCATGACATCACAATGCGATGACATCATTTGGAATGCACGGGGTTTAAAAAAACTGCAGTTGAGTAAATATCTTTTACTGAACTTCAACTCAACTACGATCATTTTCTTGTTCTTTGTTTTGTATTGTGACACAGTTGCTACACAGTCCTCTGGAGTGGATATTGAATTCCACAGCCCTCTGGAGTGGATATTGAATTCCACAGCTTTGCTTCTCTGAGTCAACCATCTATCATAATGGATCTGCTTCAGTGTTCTTTTTGCTTTAATTTTTTTCCCTTTCTTGTTCATCTCTGGATTAATCCCAGTTTGCCCTGCTAGGCATGCCTTCCTGCTCTGCATTTTGCAACTCCCACATTCTTTTGTCTGTGTTCTCCTGGGGTCCAGCACCTCTTGGCACAAGAACAGATCTTTTTCAAAGAGCCATCAGCCTCTTGAGGCTCCCTGAACTCTCCTGACATTACTCCAAGACCAGCAAAGATATGTTTGCACCATTGAAACAACATATTTTCTGCACCAGTGCAAAAGTAAGTATTTATCCTTGTATATTTATTATTTTCTCTTTAGGTACATTTAATGCTTGCAGCTACAGCTTCATCTTTACATTGTAGTTGTGTACATGACAATAAATGTTCATCACCTCTCTAACTGCTCTCATTCACTCATTGGGCAGATAACTTTTGTGTTCAGCTGATCTCCATGGTTCCCACACTCCCCACCTCTCCATCCAGCCTTGCAAGCTTCTTCCCAATTCTGGAGAAGGGACTGAGACCTGAAACATGAACTCTGTCTTCTCATCAATGTGGTCTGACCTGCTGTGGAATTCCACAACTTTGTTTTTATTTTAAGTTTCTAACATCTGCAGATTTTTGCTCTTTAACTTTTTTTATTCTTATAATTTGGATGTCAGTGTCAAGGGGAATTAACTCCCTCTTGTATATTAATTTTTTTTGTATTTTTATCTAACATTTTATTTTTAAAGTTACCCTACTTGCTGTACTCTTTTATTAACTTGAGGTTAAATATATTCCAGAGAAGACATCTCAGACCCTGCTGCAAGAGGCAAAAATAGCATTGGAGTTTTATGAAACTTGATGAGCAAGATCCTGAGAATCATTCGATCAACAGAATGAGATGCGTGTAAATGGGTGATTGGTGGCCAGTGTTGTGGGTTGGGGAGCTGAAGTCCAGTGCACATTGTGAATGTTGGGAAAAACCTAGCAGGTCATACAGCATCTATGCAAAGCAATAAGTGGTCAGTGTTTCAAGGCGTTCGGGCCTCTGGGCATTTGTACAGGGCACTAGGCTTCTTCAGGCATTCTTGGTTACCTCCAAGTAGACTGAAGAGTCTGTCTCTGTACTACGTCACTCTGGTGTATGGAGTGAGGTGGGTGCACTCCCTTTGGGACTTGGGTAAATCTGTTTGTCAATTGGTTGTAAAAGTCTTGCCCTGACGCCAGTTCCCTGAGATTGTGGTGAGGTGAAGAATGGCCTGACACTGAACCTTGAACTCTTGCTGAAATGGCCATGAAAACTACCTTTACAGATTGTCCAGCAAGGGTAGCTCATCTTCCTGTTTTGTTGTCATGGCAATGGGGTGGGGGGAGGGGTGTCGCATGGATTAAAATCAACTGGCTTGTTAGAATTTGTATTGGATTGGGTTGGGGTAATGTTTGGAAAGGAGAAAATGCTGACAGCAAAGGCACTGGTCTTGGATTTGATGTGGAATCGAACTCAAGGATGCAGTTTAAACAAAACTTGTTTGAATTGGGTTGAAAAGTGATAAACAAAAACAGTTCCACCAGAGTGTCTAAGAAATGGGAAAAGATGAAGTGGGGAAACATTGCAAGGATTTGGGGCAGCTCTCTTGTCTGCAGTTCCATAACAGGAATAGTATTCTATGTCATATTCACAGAACAGTGAGTGTTGAAGCTTCAAGGAGTTCTGTGTGTTGCGGGTGCAGGTGACAGGAAGCTATCACTGAGAATGGCAAATCTGTGGAATGAGAGAGAGAGAGAGCGAGAGAGAGAGAGAGGAATTGAGGGAGATGGAGCACTGGCTCAAAGGAGAAGACAAAGCCTGGGCAAATTAACTAAGATCCTATTGAATAGTAGGGGTGAGGTTGAGGGGCCAAGTGGCCTACTTCTGCTCCAATTTTCTTGTGTAGCACTTGTTGGTTCAGAAATTAAAAAATGTTATACTGGCAGAATGGAATAAATTGAGCCACTAAGGCAGAATTAATGGAATACTATTCCACATGTTGGTGTTATTGACTTCCATATATGTCAAACACAAAAGATCCTTTTTTTTTCTCTTTTGAATCGTATCTAAACTATGAGGAGCCAAACAGAAGAGCATAAAGATGCCGCAGAAGGAAGACTTTGCCCGTGATAGATACGGGTGGATGCTCCAAGTTGCTCTCTCGGGAGGATAACGATGGGTGTCGCATACCTCGTGGGAAGGAAAGCAAAAGCAAGGGAAATGCAGCTAAAGAGATCAGTTTTAAATGTACCAAAACTTCAAAATGAATATTTTCTTTCAGATATTAATTTGATTTGATAATTTAACTATACATGGCATATAAACCAAAATGATCAATGGCAAAATGTTTAAATATAGAACTGTAATTTGTAATTCTATAAGTTTGCTGTCTTCATTGATTTTGACAAGAGGATGTTATGGCCAACACTAGGGGGCATAGTTTTAAGATGCTTGGGCATAAATACAGGGGGATGTCAGAGGTAAGTTCTTCACACAGAGTGGTGGGTGCATGGAATGCAGTTCCAGCAATGGTGGTGGAAGCAGATTCAATACAATACGAGACTGTTGATAAGTACATAAAAGAGAGAAAAATGAAGGATTATGTGGTAGGAAAATTCTTGGCAGTTGGTAAAGTGGGCAATTGGGTCGGCACAACACTGCGAGCTGAGGGGCCTGTTGTAGATTTTTGTTTTCTGTTAAGTGTTGCTTAGAATTCTTTGTACTGAGCATGTTACCTCAAGGTACTGGTGAAATGGACCCAAATTTTACTCTGATCATTTTCAGAATTCAGTTGCCTATGTATTGCATAGGCACTGCAATCTATTGCATTAATTTCTTGTGTGGGTAAATGGGATTCACATAGATGGAGAAAAAGATTAGCACAGCCGTGCTGCATATTCGGACACGAGACAACCGGTTTCCTCCACATTTCTGTTCAGGGGAATTTGAGGGGAATGTGGAGGGAACCGGTTGTTTCGTGTCTGAAGATGAAGCACGGCTGCGCTAAATCTAATCTGATCATTTCTCTTTTTTTCTTCTGCTGAAATGTCAAAAGAAATTCCCCCTGCACGGTGATCAAAAATGCTGACTTAAACACATTATCTCTGTGCTCTTCCCAAAGGCAAGATGTGGCTATTTTATTTTCCCTCAACACTTGAAATTTTGGCTTTTTTAAATTCTAATTTTCTTCATTTTTCAATCCATTCCAAAATGAAACATTTCAACTGCTGTTGGAAACGTGATTAGATTTTAAACCGAGGGTGGGGGGGGGGGGGTTTAGACATGAAAGTGTTTTGTGTTGTCTCATTACATGACCCAGTATCTCGATCAACTGTTATTTTTAGTAAAGGAATACTTCACTGAAGAGCTGTCGCCATAGCCTTGACGTTACATCCAAGGAAACGGCAAGTGTGGTCTAAGTGCACTTGAGTGAATTTTAATCAAAGCTTAACTATTAATGATGTAAGTGTGGACATGAAGAAAAATAACCAGCGATAGTCATCAATTTAAAATATTTCGATGTAATGATCTATGCAACTATATGCATTAATTTTACTTTTGATAATTATCTGTGTATATATATTCAGAATACTCTGTATCATGATTATTTACTGATCTTTCTATTTTCTCTTTTCAATTATTGGGCTGGTGAAAATAAAACTTGATTAGCAAAGTACAGAATGAAAAGAAAGGAGAAAGTGACCATGGAACCAAAACGGCAAGGGTGCGAAATGCAAGCAAGTCATCAAGATTGTCCACTAATTCAGAGACACTGCATGTGAATAAATGTGCAAGGCTCTTAAATGAAGAAGGTCCAGAAAAAGAAGATGGGATTACATGTTCTCAGCCACATTCCTTGGACAATCTAGATCAGTTGAAGACCAGTAAGCCCAAATCTTCACAAAAAGGAGGAAGAGGATATTGTTGTTTGCCAAAAAGCAATTCTCCACCAGACCAAGCATTCTTTAAATGCGAAAAGTCAACATCTTCCATTAAGAACAGAAGTAACTTTTCAAGGAAAGATGAACAGCTGACTGGTGATGCTGAATCCACTGAAGATCAGGATAAGAGGGGATTATCACTGGAAGCATCTGCTACACCCTGCAAAGGGTCTGAGGAAAGATCTTATTCAGGAAAGAGCAGTCATAAAAATTATGAAAAGAAAAATAAATCTATGAATAAAACAAAACATTCCACCTTGCCTAGCAAAGTAGAGACATCTTCTGAAAAGAAGGAAGGATGCAATAAACCACAGGAAAAGTCTTGTGAGTCTGAAGAGACTATGAAAAACTGTAAAATGCAAGATTCATCAGACTCTGTAAATGAAGAGTTTGGCAAACCAGTCATGACATTTGAATCGTATCTAAACTATGAAGAGCCAAAAAGAAGAGCACAAAGATGCCGCAAAAGGAAGACTTTGCCCACAATGGATATGGGTGGATGCTCCAAGTTGCTCTCTCGGGAGGATAACAATGGATGTCGCATACCTTGTGGGAAGGAAAGCAAAAGCAAGGGAAATGCAGCTAAAAGAAATCCATGCGATGAAGACATTTGGACAAGCAAAGCAAATAAAAAGGTACATCTATTGAAAGAAAGTGTAATGGGTGGAGATTTTTAAATGGGTAGTAAAGAATCAAGATGGAAGATTTTAGGAGAGAAACAAGGGTAAGAGCTTGGTGGCTGTAATCGAGAATGTAATGGTACAACTTGAAGAGGCCAAAAGAGCAAAAGACAAGAACACTTTGAATGTTATTCAAGATATCTTTGTTTTTAGAATGCTAAACAGCTGAATATTGTATTTAAGTGCTGCATGTGTGGCACCTGGATTTTGTGTTTCTAATTTGTGTGTGGAGTTGGCAAGATGACTGTTTAATCGAGGGATGAGATTGTTGGCACTTAAAAAGTAATACTGTGTACTGGCAATTCTGGTCTCCTTGCCCAAGAAAGGCTTTGGAGGTGGTGCAGACTTGATTCACCAGGTTGATTCTGAAAACTAAGGGATTGGGATTAGACATCTAAAATTATGAAAGGAACAGAGAAACTAGAAGCAGAAAGGTTGTTTCCTATGGCAGCTGAGATCCAAACTGGGGGGAACTGATTTAAGATAGTAATAAAGAGGAGCTGCTTCTCCCAAAGACTAGTGAATCTGTAGAAATCTCTGCCCAAGGAAGCAGTTGAGGCTGCCTCATTAAATGTATTCAAGGCACAGCGAGATTGTGAAGAATAGTGGAATTAAGTTCTATGTAACAGGCTGATAAATTGAGCTGAGTCCATGGCCAGGTCAACCCTGATCTTATTGAATGGCAGAGCAGGCTGGATGGTTGACTTGAGATCCTGTTTCTAATGTTAAATTTGAGATCCAGCACAGTAGCAGGCCCTTCTGGACCACAAACCCCTGCCACCCAAATTCACTGATTAACCTACAAACCCTATTCATTTTTGGAGAGTGGGAGAAAACCAAAGCACCCAGAAGAAACCCAGAACACATGGTAAGAACATATGAACTCCTTGTTGACAGCAGCGGATCCCGGGTCGCTGGTGCAGTAATAATATTGCATTAACCATACCATGTTCTTCGTATAAAAGTTTTAAATCCAAGATGAAAAGCTGTGGGGTGGTAGTGATATGTGACGAGAATCAGCAGTGTGAGACATTAGGCCCTTTCAGGTGGACCAAACACCCTTGGGTAAAAGTGAAGATTATACCCCCTTGCGGTTGAATACTTACCTACCTGAATGCGCCGATAGCGCCTCCAAGGCGCTGATGCCAACCCTCCTCGAGGAGCACTCCTCTGACTCACCTGAATGTACAGTCGCGCGAAGCGGCTGTTTAGGGGCGGGATAATTACTCCATCAGCCCGTGCCCCCCCTCCTCCGCACCACTGAGGAGGGGAGGTCAGCAGGGACTGTCAGGGCATGGGCGGCCAGTCGAGAATGTTGGGGGCAGCTGGTGCGAGCTGTGACAGCCCGGTTGGCCGTTCTGGCACCTCACTGGGCGCTTCAGGCTGCTCTCTGTGCCTCAAAACATGGCCAAGCAGTGGCAGTTCTCCCTACCCATAAATTCCCCCATGCAGCTAGAACTGTTCTGGGAAACACAGAGTGGTTCAACCTGCGTGGGGGATTATGGGTAGTGAAGACGGCCATTACTATGCCGCATATTTAAGATGGCACCAGTGACTGCAGCACCAGTCTCCCCACCTCCATCAGATTCCGAGGATGCTACGATGTGCGTCTGGATATGAATGGGATGCTGGAGCAGCTTTTTAGAGCTGCTGTCTAAAAGGTGAATTCATAGTTTTCAATCCACTCCTGTCACCGGCCTCAAGGCGGAGTGTTCACCTTAAATGGCCTTTTGAAAGTTAAGTATTTTGGGAGCACATTCTAACCTGGTTAGAATCTAATGAGCAGAACTGAATTTCAACAGGCAAATCTTTGGAAATGTCTTCACTCCAGTGATGCCATACCTGCCTTAGAATTTCACTTTCAGTTGGCAGGAAAGGGGGGAAAAAAATCCCACTACCATCGCTGAAGTGGCATCCTAAGTTGAACTGTGATCCTCTCCATGATGTCTGGGGAGCCTGTATGTAGTCATTGGTGTTGGTTTGATGGATGCGTAGCGACGAGTCTGGCATGCCATCCATTGGGGTTGGGGTAATATGCCATTGCTCTGGTGCATTATGGGTGAAGATGGGAGAGGGGTGTGCAGAGTGGTCAGCCATGGCCTATGGAACACCTGAGGGCACCAGGTCCCTAACTGATACTGTGTCCTCGTGCCCATCAGAGTAAGACATAGGCGCATTGGGGGTTGATGTGGAGGAGGTGGACCCTTTCAGCCAGTGGGTTGGACTTGTGGCTCCTCACATGCTTCCAGAGTAGGACTGGCCCTGGGGACGTCAGCCAGGCTGGGAGCGTGGCCCCTGTTGCAGACTTCCTGGGGGAAGGAAAACATTCTTTCATGTAGAGTGGCATTGGTGGCCGTACATAGGTGTGATCTGATCGAGTGGAGCACCTCAGGGAGGACTCCACTCCATCAGATCTTGCCATTGGGAGACTGGAAGGCCTCAAGACCACAGAGCTAGGAGGATGGCCTTCCAGATGGTGGCATTCTCCCTTTCTACATGCCCATTCCCTCAGGGGTTGTAGCTGGTTGTTCTGCTTGTTGTGATACCTCTGGCCAGCAGGTACTGGCTCAGCTCGTCATTCATAAAGGAGGGCCCCCAGATGCTATGGATATAGCAGGGAAACCCAAACAGAGTGAAGAAGCTGCATAGGGCCTTGATAACTGTGGCAGCTATCATGTCCAGGCAGGGGATGGCAAACGGAAAATGTGAATACTCGTTGATGATGTTAAGGAAGTACACGTTGCGGTCAGAGGAGGGGAGGGGTCCTTCAAAATAGATGCTCAGGCATTCAAATGGGGTAGATGGCCTTTATCAGTTGTGCTCTGTCTGTTGATAGAAGTGTGGTTTGCACTCTGTGTAAACCTGGCAGTTCCTGGTCATAGTCCTGACCTCCATGATAGAGTAAGGTAAATTGAGGGCTTTGATAAAATGGTAGAACCTGTGCCTCCAGGGTGAGGACTTGCATTCGGTCTGTTTGTGCACTGGCACACTTCCTGAGGGATTAAGAATATGTGGGTCATTGAGTTTCCCGGGCCAGTACGAGATATCATAGTTGTAGGTGGAAAGTTCAATTCTCCACCTCAATATCTTGTCACTTTTTATTTTACCTCACTGCTGCATGTTGAACATGAAAGCCTCTGCATGTTGGTCAGTCAGCAAGGTAAATTGTTTCCCAGGTAGGTAGTGTCTCCAGTGGTGTACTACCTCAATAAATAGCTTGGTGCTCCTTGATAGAGGAGTGTCAAATTTCTGAAACCTGGAGGGTGCTTGAAAAGTAATTGATGGGTCTGCCTTCCTGGTTAAGTGTGGCTGCCAGGGCGAAGTTGGATGCATCACTCTCCAGCTGTAACGGGATGGATTAATCCACGGAGTGTATCATAGCCTTGGCGATGTCTGCTTTGATGCGGCTGAAAGCTGCCTGGGCCTCTGGTGCCAGGGGAAAGGAGGTAGATTTAATGAAGGGCTGATACTTGCCTGCATAATTGGGGACCCACTGGGCATAGTAGGAAAAGAAGCCCAGGCAGATTTTCAGGGCTTTGAGGCTTTGGAGAAGGAGTTCCAAAAGCGGATGCATGCGACTGGGATTAGAGCCAATTACTCAGTTCTCCACGACGCAGCTAAGGATGGCAAGGCAGGTTGAGGGAAATATGAATTTAGCCTTATTGTATGTGAGGCTCAGGAGTTTAGCAGTCTGGAGGAATTTTTGAAGGTTGGTGTTGTATCCTTCAGGTCATGGCTGCAAATGTGACATTGTCAAAATACAGAAATGTGGCGTGAAGCTCATACTGGTCCATCTCCTGGTTGAAAACTGAAACCCCATTGATGATGTCAAAGGGAACCTTCAGGAAATGGTAGAGCCAGCCATCTGCCTCAAAACCAATGTATTGGTGGACTTCTGAGCAGATGGAAACCTGGTGGTAAGCTGACAAGGATGATGCTGGAGAAATCCCAATATTGTGCAATTTTGTTTACCATATCAGTTATGTGGGGAAGAGGATACGCGTCCAGCTGTGTGTATCTGTTAATGGTCTGACTGTAATCAATGACCACCACTACTTGGGCTCTCCAAGGCCTGCTACTGGCTTTAACGATCCCCTCATTGATTAGCCAGTGCACCTATGACCTTATAAAGGTCCTGTCCCCAGCACTGTACCACCTACTTTTGGTGGCAACTGGCTTGCAGTTGGGCATGAGATTAATGAACAACAGCAGAGGGGTGATCCTGATGGTTGAGAGTCTGCAGGTCATGAGCTGTTCGGGCTGCTGGCTGGAAACATTGGGGGTAGGGGCCAGGGGTTCTTGCTGGTGGAACACGGTGACCCAATGAGGGGGGATGTGGCCCATTATACTCCATCATCCCGCTTTTAAGGTGGTATTGGAAGTCCAGTCCCAGTAGCATGGCAGCGCAGAGCTGTGACATCATCAGGAGTTTAAAGTCTTTGTAGTCTGTGCCCCGCGTGATCAGAGTAACTATGCAGGAGCCACGAACATCAGCAGTATGGGTCTTCAAGGTCAAGGAGATTTTGTGACTCACTGGCCTAACTGTGAGGGAGTAGCGCTGCACCGTGTCTGGGTGGACGAAGCTCTCTGTGCTCCCACTATCGAATAGGCAGCTCATCACGTGGCCATTTACCTGGATGCCCATCATCAATCTGGCAAGTTGGTGAGGCCTACCTAGATCCAATGTGATGGAGGTTAGTGTAGGATCACTGTCTAGCTGTGGTGGAGAGTTTGTGTGTTCAGTCACAAGATCGCAACATCTCAGATGGTGGCACCCCTATGGCTTGCACGCGGTGCTTCTGGGTTTCAAAGAGGGTGGCCCCCATGGTCCGCATGTGGTGCTGCTGGATTGGGGTGTCGTGGACTTGCACACTTTTGTGTAATGCCTTTTCTTCCTGCAATTGGAGCAGACCGCATCTTTCACCAGGTAGTGTTTCCTCGGGTGCTTGACCAGGCCACAGAAGTAGCACTTTGGGTGCTCATGGAGTACAGCGTCCATGCTCAGATCACTGGTGGTGTGTGATGGTGGTGGCATGTCCCAAGATGGCAGTACCTAAGGCAACCAGAGGTGGCTGTGTGGTTGGCCACCTCCAGCTTACCCGCCAGTTTGACCACCCTCTGCAAATTGAGCTCACCTTGTTCCAACATGCTTTGGCAGATGTAGTTGGACCGGATTATCATTGTATTTGTAATTACATATTCAAAGTTGCTTCCTTCTGGTAATCTCAATCTGTTTCCCAATTTATCCTTTAAATAAGCTTTCAGTTGATGGTATGCAAACACTGTACCATGAGTTATTCCATATTTGTCCTTCAACTGTTCAAATGTTAATAAATTATTTCCCAAAAAACAATTTTCTATTCTTTTGATTCCTTTTCTCTCCCATTCTCTAAAGGAAAGGTTATCTATTGTAAAAGGGATTAGTGGATTTTGCGTCAATAACAATTTTGGTATTTGGTAATTCATTTTTTTCCTTTCTACGTGAATCTTCTTCCATATATTGAGTAAATGATGCAATACTGGTGAGCTTTTATATTGCACCAACTTTTCATCCCACTTCTAAAGAATATGTTCCGGTACCTTCTCCCCTATTTTATCTAGTTCTATCTTAGTCCAGTCTGGTTTTTCTCTCATCTGGTAAAAATCTGATAATTACCTTAATTGTGTGGCTCTATAATAATTTCTGAAGTTTGGTAACTGCAAACCACCCTGGTTATACCTCTTTGTTAATTTATCTCATGATACCCTCTGTTTCCCCCCCCCCCCTTTCCACAATAATTTCCTTATTATTCTCTTTAGTTCATCAAATAATTTCTTTGAAAAGGGAATTGGTAATATTTGAAATGAGTATTGTATCCTTGGGAACACATTCATTTTAATGCACTTCACCCTCACTATCAACGTTGCTGTTAATTCTTTCCAATGTTCTAAGTTTTCCTGCACTTTCTTTATTAGTGGCTGATAATTTAGTTAGTACAAGTGGCGTAAGTTATTGTCTAACCTTATTCCTAGGTATCGGATTGCTTGTGCTTGCCATTTAAATGGTGATTCTTTGGCATCACTTCACTTTTATTTGCGTTGACCTTGTACCCTGATATTTCTCCAAATTCCTTCAATTTCTTATGTAATTCTTTTATTGATATCTCTGGTTCTGTTAGGTATACTATGATGTCATCTGCAAATAAACTGATTTTATACTCCTTCTCCTTTATTTTTATCCCTTTTATTTTCTTTTCTATTCTTATCAGTTCTGCCAATGGTTCTATTGCTAAGGTGAACAATGAGGGGGATAATGGACTAGTTGATCTACTTAATTTGAATTGCTTCGATGCATATCCATTTACTACTACCTTTGCCAATGGTCCATTATATAATGCTTTAATCCAATTAATATATTTTTCTGGCAGATTGAACTTCTGTAATACCTTAAATAAATAGTTCCACTCTACCCTGTCAAAGGCTTTTTCTACGTCAAAAGCCACAGCCACCGTTGGTTTCTTATTTCCTTGAGCAGCATGAATTTGATAAATAAGTTTACAGACATTATCCAATGTTCGTCTTTTCTTAATAAATCCAGTTTGATCTTGTTTAACTATTTTTGGTACACAGTCGGCCAATCTGTTTGCTAATAATTTTGCTATTATCTTATAATCTGAGTTAAGTAGAGATATTGGTCTATATGATGCTAGTGTTAATGGATCCTTCCCCTTCTTTGGTATTACTGTAATTATTGCTGTCTGGCAAGTTTTGTGTTTCTTCTACCTGATTCATTACTTCCAAGAGAGGAGGAATTAACAACTCTTTAAAAAGTTTTATAAAATTCTATTGGAAATCCATCCTCTCCTGGTGTTTTATTGTTTGGCAGCTTTTTTAATATATCCTGTACTTCTTCTATTTCTAATGGTTTTATTAGTTTTGTTCCGCTTCTTGCAATTTCGGCAGTTCAATTTTAGCTAACAAATCCTCTATTTTATCATCTTTCCCCTTGTTCTCAGTTTGGTATAATTGTTCCTAAAATTCCTTAAAGTTTTCATTAATCTCTTTTGGGTTATATGTAATTTGTTTGTCTTTTTTTTCTTTTAGCTTGTTCTGTTCCAAGTTGCCAGGCCAATATTTTATGTTTTTTCACCCAATTTGTAATACTTTTGCTTTGTTTTCATTATGTTCCTTCTCCACCTTGCACATTTGTAATGTTTCGTATTTTATTTTGTTCCGTCAATTCTCTCTTATATTGTCCTTTTTCACTAGTTCCTTTTCTATACATGCTATCTCCCTTTCCAACTGCTCTATTTCCTGATTGTAATCCTTTTTCATCTTGGTTACATAACTTATTATCTGTTCTCTAATGTAAGCTTTCATTGCATCCCATGGTATACATTTATCTTTCACCGATTCTGTGTTTATTTCAAAATGTGTTTTAATTTGGCATTCAATAAACTCTCTAAATTGCTGCCTTTTAAGTAGCATGGAGTTTAACCTCCATCTATATGTTTTTGGTGGGATGTCCTCCAGTTCTATTGCTAATAACAGGGGTGAATGATCTGAAAGTAGTCTAGCTTTATACTTAGTTTTCCTAACTCTTCCTTGAATATGGGCCGACAACAAAAACATATCAATCCTTGAGTATGTTTTATGCCTATTTGAATAATATGAATATTCTTTCTCTTTTGGATGCTGTCTTCTCCATATATCCATAAGTTTCATTTCCTGCATTGATTTAACCATAAATTTGGCAACTTTATTCTTTTTGCTTATCTTTGGTCCAGTTTTATACAACAATGGATCAAAATTAAGGTGAAAATCCCTTCCTATCAATATATTTCCTTGTGTGTCTGCAATCTTCAAAAAAGTATCCTGCATAAACTTTTGATCCTCATCATTAGGTGCATATATATTGAGCAAATTCCAAAATTCTGAGTGCATCTGACACTTTATCATTACATACCTCCCTGCTGGATCTATTATTTCCTCCTCTATTTTGATTGGTACATTATTAATTAATATGGCTACACCTCTAGCTTTTGAATTATATGATGCTGCCGCTACGTGTCCTACCCAGTCTCGCTTCAGTTAGGTGCGTTTCCTGCACAAATGCTATATCTTTTTTTTTCAGTAAATTTAATAGTTTCTTCCTTTTAATTTGGTTATGTATTCCATTAATGTTTATAGTCATATAGTTCAACGTGGCCATCTTGTATCTTGTTTACACCTCTTTTCCACCTCCTCGCCACCTCCATCCCCCTTTTTCCCCTTTTTAATCTTTTAGTTTTTTCTTTTTAAACTCAATGTATGACAATACATTTAAAACATAAAATACTTCAGCAATTCCCACACCCAATAACACCTTAACCCCAAATGCACCCCTCTCTCTGAGTTGCCCCTTATCTCTTGCTGGGCAACCACAACTCCCCTTTCCATTTGGTTTGCAATCTTGCTTGCAAGCATCAACTGATTTTGCAGTGACGGTTATTCTCCCCCACTCCCCAGTCCCCCCAGAAAGCATTTTTTATATACATATAACAAAGTTCTCTTTTTTTCCCCCCCTTCTTCCTTCCTTCCTTCATTCTCTTTTTCATCTTTAGTTCTTTACATGTACATTATTTTTACATCTTTATTTATACTTTATCGCCGGTCTTCTTTCTTGTGACATCTCTTTTTCTGTCCTGCAAATGCTCTGCGAATTCTTGTGCCTCCTCTGGATCCGAGAACAGTCTGCTTTGCTCTCCAGGTAAAAATATTTTAAGTACGGCTGGATGACTTAACATAAATTTATAACCTTTCTTTCCATAAAATTATTTTCACTATATTAAATTCCTTCCTCTTTAAGAGTTCAAAACTTGTGTCTGGGTAAAAAAATATTTTTTGTCCCTTATATTCCAACGGCTTATTATCTTCTCTAACTTTGTTCCTTGCCTGCTCCAATATATTTTCTCTTGTCGAATATTTTAAAAATGTTACTAAGATGGATCTTGGTTTTTGATGTGTCTGCGGCTTTGGAGCTAGTGCTCTGTGTACCCTTTCTATTTCCATTTCTTCATGTAATTCTGTCATTCCCAAAACCTTCGGAATCCATCCTCTTATAAATTCCTTCATGTCTTGCGCCTTCTTAATCCTCCTTCAGGCCCACTATTTTATGTTGTTTCGCCCACTATAGTTTTCCAAAATATCAGTTTTCTGAGCTAACAACTCTTGTGTCTCTTTAATTTTTTTGTCACTTTCTTCCAATTTTTCTCTTAAATCATTTACTTCCAATTCTATAGCCGTTTCCCGCTCCTCCACGTTTTCTACTCTTTTCCCTATTCCTGTCATGACCAGTTCTAAACTTTGCATTTTGTCTTCTGCTCTTTTCATTTTTCTTTTAATCGCACTAAATTCTAATGATAATCATTCTTTTAATGATCTCATTTGTTCTTCAAAAAAGGCTTTATCTATATTCTGTCCATCTGTTTTACCTGTGAAGATCTTGGTCTTCTTCTTCCTCTTCTTCTGTGTTTATAACCTTGTTTGTGTCTTCTGTTCTTTGTATCTGTGTCTCTTCTGTTTTTTCTGATGAATTACTTCTATGTCTTTGTCTGGCCTCCTCTTGTAGTTGGTCTTCCTTTTGTGGGTTGTCTGTCTGTCTGGCTGGCCTCCTGTTGTTGATCCTCTTGTTGTCGGTCACTCCGCTGGCATTCTTCCTCGTCCGGCTCTTCGCTCCTTTCCTCTCCGTTGTTTTTATCCTCCAGCTGAGTCATCCCTCAGCTGTTCGTGTTGTAACTGCCCACTCCTTGGCTGGGCCCCCCTCCCACCTGTGTTCATTTTTTCTTTGATTGCGCAGTTGCACACTTTTGTTTGGCTCCGAGAGCCATTTTTGGAGTCCACCGGTCGGGAGGTCGCTACTTCACAGGGCATTCACCAACCTCTGAGATCGGCTGCTCTTCTCCACCGCAGCTCCCCGCTCCTTCATGCAGGTAAGACCGCCTTCTTTCTTCTCCGGTGTTTTTTCTTCTTTTTTCCCCCATTGTTCTTACTTTCTCTTTCTTGGGTGCCATCTTGTTCTTCTCTGTAACTTTATCTTCTATTTCTTGAGTTTTGTATTCATTGACCCTTGTCTTTTCCAAACTTTTCTTTTTTTCTGAGAGGGCTGGTTCAACCCGACTGACCACTACTCCATCACATGACTCTCCCTATTGTGAATAAAGTTGATGCACCATCAATAATTCCAAAAGATTGAAGTTATGTAAAACTGATAGACTTTTATTCACAATAGAATGGAGTCACATCCATGATGGTCAATTGTCTTGAACTGAATTGGGGGCTGTGGAGCAGTCACCTTTATTCAGGAGTCTGTGGGAGGGGCCACAGATACAATCAGCTAATAGACATGCCTGGACAGATAAATATACAAACAGTGGTTTACCATAGATTTGAAATGGGTGGCCACTGGGAGATCCACACTACTGTGGTTGACAGCCTAGGTGCTCAATGAAGTGACCTCCCAGTCTGTGCCCGATCTCTGTGATGTAGACGAAACCACAACAGGAGCATCAGATGCAGGAGAAGACCTCTGCAGATTCACGTGAAGTATTGCTTCACTTTGAAGGCCTGTTTGGGTCTCTTAATGGTGATGAGGGAGGAGGTGTACGTGTAAGTGGAGCATCTCCTATGGTCATGGGAGTAAGTACCAAGGGGATGATTGGTGGGCAGAGAGGAGTGGAGAATGGAAAATGGAAGATTAAGCAGTCGAGAAACTCTTGGCAGTTGTTTATTAGGTCAGAACAACACTGCTCTGAAAGGCCAGGACTGTGTTGTAGATTTCTGTTCCATGTCTTCAACTAGATGAGTTTTGTTTTTATTTAAAAAAATACTCCGGGGACTCTTGTAAGTAGCCAACTGGCACAGCTCACTTTTTAATCTCCACAGCCGGTGAAAATAGACTTTCCCATTTTACTGTATTGAAATCTTTCACAATGAATCATCTCCTTGCTTTGGTTGCTGCAGAAGAAACAGTCCAAGTATTTGTTTGATTAAAAACTGCTAGAGATAATTAGAAATGCCCACAATATTCTCACAGCAGTTATCTTTCTCTTGTACACATGAATCAACATTTAACTAATCTCCCTGCTGCTGTTCCTGAAAGCAGAACACCCTTAGCTTTTTGTGTCTTTATTTCACTGTAGGTAAGGGATGCTTGAACAACATGAAAAGCAAAGACCAGTTTTTAATTTTTCCTTGCAACTTTTTTGCACTCTCCATAAATTGCATCTTATCTTATTCCTTTCACAATTTGTGGTATACTCACTTTCTGTGCTTTTCCTCCTAATTATATTATTTTGCAGCTCTCATTAAATTGCATCTTCAGAACACTAGATTTTCAATAAATTATTTAATATTGACACTTTGTATTTTCTATACTTTATATCATGAAGGATGACTGATAGCAAACTTTGAATACTCCACTTAATTTCATGACCTGAATTTTATTGAACGTTCCCTCCATTACTCTATGAACAGGTCAGTAACTTTGTGAAGCCAGAAATGCTGAGGTTTTTGGTGTTTCTGTCCTGTACTGCTCATTACACTTTTTGCAGCATTTTCCAAGTATAATCAAAATAAATCTCTGGTGGGTGGGGGGGGGGGAATGTGAATTTACAAATAATTCCAAGTGTAAAAGGCTTTGGGAAAATCTTAACATATAGTTTCATGAAGATTGGGTGAGATTTTTTCTGGTACAATTACTACTTACTGTTACATACTCAGCAGCAATAGATATTCACCAAGACAGTGTTATATTTAAAAAAAATTAATTTATTAATCACCATATATTGAACACCTTATCTAACTTGTCTAAACTTAATTCCCAACTATGCACAAGAACTATTCCAGTTCAGGCCCAATTCTAGAATGTAAGTTCGAAATCCAGTGTTGACGTGAATTGATGCAAAGAAGTGTTGACGAATGAGGTGGGAGAGACCAGGGTGACAGACTATTGTAAACTCACAAAATCCTTGTCAAGGTGGTTCCAGCGAAATGTCTTTTCCGATGAGTGGAAGTCAAAATTCCCCTTTTCCTGGCGTAGGGGAAATGAAGTGAGTGACTTTCACAAAGCTTCCAGAATCCTTTCATTGGCGAGTCCAAAGTGGCCTTCACAATGGTCACGATCCAAATGCAGCATTTCTTCTGCTTCCAGAACCCAAACACTGGTTCGTTCAAGTGACCTTTTCTTTCAGCCACGGTAGGGTTCAATGATTCCCTTCATAAGTGACTTTTCCTTTACCACGATGGGATTTAACAAGACCCCTTTGGTCACAATGGCATTTCAGCACAGTATTCCTCAAAGAGTTGTGATCTTGTGCTGCTTCCCTAAAATGGTCCCAGATCAAACAGTGTATTGTTTCTTAATATGTTGGTCATATGGTCTTTGCACCCATGTTTCTGGTACACTTCCTCTCTCTTCAGAAGTAGCAAATTTGAATGCACGCAGTCCCCAGCCAGTCAGCCTTCAGTCAATCTCCAAAGCTTGTAGGGTTTGCAGCTTGATTTAGTCTCTTAAAGTGACAGACCCACTCAAATAAAAATGAACTTGGAGCACATAATGTTATCAAATGACCTTGCATGTAACAGAGTATTTTGTGCATTGATTTAGTTGTTATTTAAAAGATTAGGTGATTTTACACACCATGTGTAGGTGTGTGTCTTCACTTACTATCAGAGTGAAAAAATTTATCTATTTCCTCTCCTCCAGCTCCCCCACTTTCCTGTGGTGGGGGGGGGGGTGGTGGGGTGGATTGACTGGAGCACAAACTAACAGGTAAGAGGTTATGGGTAGAAACAGGTGAGAGGGTAGGAGAGAAAGAAGCTGAGAATTGATAGGGGGAGAGGGCCAAGGGTAGCACTCTCTGATAGTACAGGAAAGTGGGGGAGCTGGAGGAGAGGAAATAGATGAATAGGAAAAGAGAGAGGCATCAGTGAGGAGACTAATGGAATATGTGGAGGTTAATGTTAATGCCGACCCAATCGGAATGTATATTTAAAGGGATTTCAATAGATGCTGTACCCTTGAATACACAGAACATATTTGATAAGGTGTCACACAAGGAATAAAATAAAAAATTACAGCTCCTACACATGGGTTTTCCATGTACATTATGCTTCAGCATTAACTTTCTTCCATAATTCTGTATTCTGTGGCATTCTGCTTGTATAGTGTGTAGAAGGATAAGATTATGAAAGACATAGATAAGGTGGACAGCCAGCACCTGTTTCCCGGGGCAGGAATAGCAAACACCAGAGGACATGTGTACAAAGTGAAGGGGGGGATGTTTAGGGGAGACATCAGGGGTAAGTTTTTTTTTAAACGCACAGAGTTGTGGGTGCCTGGAATGCCCTGCCAAGGATGGTGGTGGAGGCTGAAACATTAGGGGCATTTGAGAGACTCTTAGACAGGCACATGAATGGAGGAAAAATGGAGGTTTTTGGGGTAGGGAGGATTTAGTATGTTTTTTTTGGAATACTGTATATGAATCAGCACCACATTGAGGACTGAAGGGCCTGTCCTGTGCTGTAGTTTTCTATGTTACAAAGAGAATGCCATGAGTAGATTTGGAGGATATTGTGAAAGCAAAGAACAAGGTAAACATCTATTTAGGGTTGCTGATGTTGGGTGATGGGCTCATGCAGTGGGTTGTCGAGGTAAAACGGTGCCTATGGCAAGCACTGAAATTGTGTTCATTTGGATGACTGCCACTCACAATTGGGCTAGTTTTGAAGATTGGCTGTGGGAAATTCTGAGCACCTGTGCGCTGCGGGTTTTGGGCTACTTTTAAGGGTATGTTCGTTTTATGGGTGAGACTATGAAGTTCCTGAACTGAACTATGAGCCTGCTAATTTAAAAGGGACCTTCTATCCTGGATGGGGTTTAATTCCAGGAGGGAGTGGGGATCAATTCACCCTACATGCATTTAATCTCAAATGACAGTTGCCCTGCACCCGAGGTGGGGAGAGGGGGATTAAAGAGGCAGGAAGAGGGGAGTGAGCAAGAGTGACGGGGAAAAAGAGTGCACACTGCGTTCTGGGACAGACAGACTGTTTGCACAATGTGTTACAATCGACTCACACATACTTGTCTGCCCTTCGTTGCAAGATCCAGTCCTGGGATCGTTTTAACCCCAACTTCCTGGGCACAGGTCAGGTCCCTTGTCCCCAAACCCTCCAATAGCCCCAACATATCCACCTGCATTAAATCTGAGAGTGAGGGAGAAACTTTCCAAAAGGTCTGGGGAACCATTTCTTGAATTTCTGAAACGTTGATTTCTCTGGGTTTTCAGGGTGGTGCGGCAGGAGCAAGGACGTCTATCAGAAAATAAAATGTGACAGTGTCAAAGTTCTTTTGTCAGATGGGGATTCTGGTTTGCAAATTGTGCTCACTTGCTTTCTATTGTATTGCTTGTGATTTGCTTGATCTCTTGCATTCACTCACTGCAGTTGTGCAACCAAGTGGAGTGTTCAACTATTTCTTTATAAAAGCAGAAAATTCTGCATATGCTCAGCAGGGATGAGGAAGTGTTTATGGAGGAATTACCAGAGTTAACGTTACATATCAATGAGAGTGAAGAAACTAGGTTTGAAGTTGGAGAAAACAAAGGGATTATCTGTGATAGGACAGAACCAAGGTTCTCCAGGTGATATGTGCTCCTAAAATGTTCTAAGAGAGTAGTGAAGACTTGTTAGTTAAAGTTAGTCTGTCAGGATGAGATATTTTTATTTTTAAATTCTGCCCAATTAACCTTCTGACTAGTACGTTTTTGGAGGGTGAGAGAAAACTGGACCACCTAAAGCAAACCCACACAGGTATTGGGGAGAATGTACAAAATCTTTGCAGACAGCAGCAGATCCCATGTCACTGGTACAGCAATAGCATTGTGCTAACCATACCACCCAAATGGAGGGAGATGAGTAGCGGGGGTGGTGGGGGTGGGTGGAAGGGAGGGAAAATGCTGGCACTGAGATGAGTATACTACTTCAGCGACGTTGCCTGATCTGTTGAATTTCTCCAATATTTTGTTTTTCACATTTCTCATATCTGCAATTTTTTTTTGTTTTGCTCATTCATTACACCTTATTTATTCCCTAAAGTGTTTTGTGCCAGTTTTTAACTCCAGGAATTAGTAGCCCCCTAAACAACCTACAGGCTAAACTTAGATATTGTGATCCACCGGCAGAGAAAGTAGATGAAATCAAACAGTGGTAAAATTGGCTTGTTATTAATGATGGTCATTTTCAAAACTCACTAAGTGTGTTCTTGAGGAGGGAGCCACATAAGCTTTCAAAGCATTTGTACTTGCTTGTAATTATTGAGAAGCAGCCGTTGTCTTGCTTAACCTCGACTTGGGGCATTGACGGCTTGTGGGGATTGGGAAGCTGCTTTGATCCTCCCTGCACAATTTGGGGGTAGATGCTCACCCAGCCAGTCTCTTTACCTTTTTGGACACTATCTGAAGCTAGTGCTACAACAAACACAGTGCATAATAATCACATATATTTTAAAATAGAGAATTGTGTGTGAAGGGAGAGAGTAAGGCAGTCCTCTGCATGGTGGTCTGGTCAACCAATTCCAGGAGGTGGGTAACATCATGGAATCTATGTCTTCAATAATCTAGGGAGGGTCTTGTGGATAAAGGAAACGATGCAGAAAGTTTTGTGTGGAACAAGCAGATCTGCAAATGCTGTGGTTGTAGTAATTCTCAAAAGTGCTGGAGAAACTCAGCAGGTCCAACAAATCCCGGTAAGGGTATAGATCTATGGACACTGCGGGACCTGTTGAGTTTTTCCAGCACTTTTATATATTGTGATAGTACAGATCTATCACCAGTGTATATAGTCACAGTATCTAGACTGTGCTTACAGCGATTGGCTGAGAGCTTAGACCTACTGTCTGGGCCTTAAAGGGTTGTGTCCCTAGCCAGGTCGGATGAATCCGGACTGGTCGGCCACCTGTGAAGAGCTCCTGTCTTTTGCTAATAAAAGCCTTGGTTTGATTCAACAAGTCTTTGATTCTTTTGACGAGCTCTACATATATTAACTAAGGTTTTTTTTAAATGTGCATATTACCAATTGAATAACCTTTTCCACAGTTTTAACACAAGTAATATTGTTAATTTTCCTGTTTATTTTCCCTTCTGCAGCTGAAAGTTGATATCAATGCTTTATTAGATATCCCATTGCCTAAATTTCTACCAGACGTTACTGATGTGCCTTTTGATTTTCCATCTGCATCACCAATCAAGAAATGTAAGTGAGTCACAAGCATTTTCATCAGAATGTTTGTTTCCTCAGCTTTTATTTCTACAAATTCCAAAGAATTTGGAGAGTTACGGAGTCAGTAGGTTAATTGGTCACAGGGGTGTACTTGGGCAGTGCAGGCTCATGGGCCGGAAGGGCCTGTGACCAAAGTTTCTTGAAAATATCTTGATTATTTGTTACTGAGCTTAAATGGTGATGTGAGGAAATGCCTTCACCAGCTATGCAAAGATCAGTGTTCATAAATGTTTCCGGTCAATTAGATGTCTTTGGGCTCTGTTGTCTTCTGAATATTGGTCATGGTTGTAGAGTTGTACGTCACAAAAACTACCATTGAGCTCACCACATCCATGATGACTATCAAGTGCACATCTGTATTGACCCCATTTACCAGTTTGGCCAGGACAGGAAGCTTTTAGAAGTGCAAGCAAATGGATGTACACCAGAACGTCAATTTGGTTTGTGTAGACTAGTTGAACGGAGGGATTTGTTCCAACTGTATGACTTTAGTATCCAATGATATGACATAGTTCAGGCAGTGAAGAAGTTGACATTGTATGAATGTGGATGAAAAATACAAACATTTTCATTGGGTTGGAAGGGATAATTTGGTGCAGAAGTCATAAAAGAGTGCACTTTGTAGCACTGCTAAAGGCAGAGCTGCTGAAATCAATGCTGTCCACACCAAGCAAGTAAACCAGTAACTGCAGTGTATTCAAACCACGCGTGTTCCTTTTTAGGGGAGGTGACAGGATCACGGGAGTGATGTCATAATGCTGCTGTGAGACCTGGCCGTTCCCCAGGCCACACGCTCCTGCAGCCTGGAAAAGCCCCTGTGACCTACCACGCTGGCTGTTCGCTACAGCGATTCGGCCCATCGTTGAGCCGGCCCGCTACAACTTCATATAAATTGAGGTGGAGAATTGAGAATGAAAATCAAAATTTGAAATTTTAATGAGCTATAAGAAAAAAGGTTTGTACAGCAACTTAAACACATTAAAATTTTCCAAAGTGCTTGAGGCAAATCAAAAAGGTGTCAAAGAGGTAGGTTTGTGGAGGACCACAATGATAAATGAAGGAGGGGGAAGGTTTTTGACAGAGTTTAAGAAGTGAAGGCACAGGGAAATCAAGAAACCAGAATTAAAGGAACATTGAGATTGTTGAGTTGGATTGATTTCCGCTGTGTATACTTTATTGCAGAAAGAGACTTTTAAACAGGGGATACATGGGTCCAGACGACATTGGGAGACAGATCTAAATACTAATATTAATGAAATAAATTGGTCAGATTTGTGCCAAGATAGTATGACAAATACTATAAATGTTAGATTTAGATTAGTCCAATATAACTTTTTGCATCAATTATACCTTACACCACAAAAGTAAAATAAATTGAAATCCTTTTGGTCAAATTTGGCAATTTATTTAGGACTGGTTATAAAAATTACATTTCCACAAAATCCAATGTTATTTTTATTTGGTAATATTGAAGGGATAAGACCCAAATTGAAATTATTATATATCAAAAAGAATTTATAAAGATTGCCTTTGCAAGAAAATGTATAGCAGTAACATAGAATGCAAAAATGCACAGCTGCCTTCCTTTGGAGAAGATCACTTATAATCTGAGAAATAAGTATGATGTATTTTTGAAAATTTGGTGCCTATAGTTACAAATTGAAGGAATTAATTTATAGGCCTTTTCCTTAAGCTTTTGAATCTCATTAACCTCCTTGAACATATAAAGATACAAATGACTAACGCAGTGTGGTGAGGGGCATCGTCCAGCAACCAGGTTTCTATTCTTGTTTTCCTACTTTATTCTTTTTCTATGCTGTTTCTCAGTTTATTTATTTTTTTTTCTTGGGATTTGTTTAGGGGAGAGGGTTGGGGTTTACATCATCATGTAATGGATTTTATATTAATATTTGATTGTTATATTTTATCTGGCTATGATTACATGTACGGAAAACATTTAAATAAAATTTTCAAAAAAAGAATCGTTGAGTTGGAAAAACAAAATAATGTAGCAAAAAGGGTTTTTTTTTAAAAGTAAAAGAAGGTGTTTATGATAACTGGTGAAACAAATATGTCATAGAAATGTGGTTCCATTAAAGTATGAAACCAAGTGGTGGTAATAATGAAATTGCAGACTTTTTAAGATTGATTCTAATCTGACCAGTAATGGGAAGACCAAATAAATTATTGGATTTTATATAAAAAATAAAGATATATAAGATTAAATGTAAATAAAATCAAGGATTTGAGTTCCCCTGTAAAAATATCGGAAGAAGTTAGGTGAAGATTTTGCAGATCAATTTGCCAAGGATTCTAAATTTCAGATTTACACTTGCAATTTCTGAGTGATAAAGAATGTGCTAGTCTCAAGAATGAGGTGATCATTTACTGAAGAGGATCATGGAATTTATCTCACCTGACCACTCCAGTCCTTCCCAATACTTCCAGCAAAAAATGTTCAAGTTCATTATCGTCTGTCTGTTTATATACAACCCAAGGAAACAACATACACAGTGCATAATAATCACATATATTTTAAAATCGAGAAGTGTGTGTGTGTGTATAATTTTTAAAAAGTTAAGGCAACTGAAACCTTTGTGATAGATTTTTGGAAGACAAGGGGAAGGTGATAAGAGGTGTGTAAATGGTGTTTTGATTATAAATGGGTTCTGTTAACCGTGGAAGATAAGACTCTGGTTGAATGTTGCACTCGTATTGTCACAGTTTCCAAAGTTTCATTCATTGGAGGAAGATTTCTTCTTGTACGTGAAATTAATAATTATTTTCTTCTATTTATCAGCAGTAACACCCAATGTTTTGGATAAGGTGGAATTTACGGGGCGGAGACTAAACTGTAAGATGCAAGTGTACTCGGGCTGCAAAACAACAAATATTTTGAAGATGATGTCACTGTATGAGCAATGCATCCGAGTCCTTCAGAACAACATTGATTGTAAGCAACTAGAAAGGTAGATGGGAAATGAAAAATAAAAATAGGAAAAGACCAACA
This sequence comes from Narcine bancroftii, assembly GCF_036971445.1. NCBI lineage: Eukaryota > Metazoa > Chordata > Chondrichthyes > Torpediniformes > Narcinidae > Narcine > Narcine bancroftii. Next base: position 126,181,651 of record NC_091474.1, on the reverse strand, counting down.
ATAGGATAGTGTGTTTTTACAAAAAAAAATTAATAAATCTTTTTGTCAGTAATGTGTACTAAATTAAAGGATAAGACTACTGTATATTTCGGCATACAAGTCGAGTCGTGAAACCCAAAAAAACTTTCAAAAAATGGGAATCAACTTGTACACTGGATATACTTTTGAGACCTTAAATTCAGCTCAAATCTAATCCACGCTGATCTAGCATACAAATCATTCCATGAAAAATCAATCTGTGTATAAGTCGACCCTTGAAAAACCAAATAAAACTGTGACAGATTTTCATTGAGATTTTTATTGAAAACCACACAATTAACATCCTTCAAAATCACTCTCATTGTCTGAAAACAACAATGCATTTAGAATCCTTCAAAATCTCTCTCTCTATCATTGTCTGAAGCAAAGATGGCTGCAAGCACATTCATACTCTCACTGTTTAAACAGTCATCATATCGGTCCAAGTCTGTATCTGATGAGGCGGCTTCAGCTTTGTCGTCAGTGTCCCACAATAAATTATCTTCCGTGCCATCAATTGTACAAGAGATTCCGCAATTTTTAAATGATTTTATCACAGTCTCCACTTTGGCCCATGTCTTGTGCATGAAGTTGCACAGCATTTCAAGTGATGCAGCACACATTGCCCCGTCTTTTGTAAACTACCTTCTACACTCGACATCCTTATATTCCATTCCTTGCACACATGGTCTTTGAATGGCTTGTTCAAGCAGGCATTGAGAGATTGCAATATATATGTCAAACCACCCAGTATAATCGCCATGCAAGTATTATATAGTCCTAATCTACTTTTAGTGTTCTCAGTTAAGTGTCTACAAAACATATCCCAGACCAGCAAACTCCATTCTTTGTGTAAACCGCCTGCCTGCCTGTTCCATACATTGTCTATCCATGGTTTTGCACCATTTTCATCCACCCATCCTTTTTCATGAAAATGTACAAAAATACCCTCAGGGAATTTCATTTTCAGTTTAATTTTGTGTTTGAAACTGACCATGGGTCTTTGTCCCGTTGGCCATACACGCTAACACCATAGTAAACCTGGTCCTTTCGTGGCCTGTACTTCTGTTTTGCACAGTTTTAATACCTTTCCATTCCACTGTTCTATTGCCTATCATGTTGAAATTCATGGGGGTTTCATCCATGTTTCCGATATTTGCCAATGCAAACTGGTGTTTCTGCTGGTTACGTATAAAAAAAACTGTTGAAAACCTACAACTTTATGAACAAGATCTTTTGGTAGTTTCTGTGCAATTTTTTTGGGGGGGGGGGGGAAATGCCAGATTTCTCCTGTTCGTTGAAACAGTTGCACCAGCCAACTGTAGCCTCAGAATCATCACTGAGGTCTGGGTGTGTCTTGCCCCCCTGCAGTGCAGATGTTCTTATTTTATTTTGGGTGATCATGCAGCAATCTTACCTCTGTTCACGTATCTATTCTGCAATGCAATTTTCTAACTCTGGCCAACAGGTGATTCCTTTTCTCAAAGAACATTGCCTTTTTGGTATTTTTTTAAAGTCTCTTCTTTCTTCCTCCAATTTCTTACCAACTTCTCATATACATCAAATTTTCTTGTAGCAGAGCAGTTGTTGGTTTTCTTGGCCATTTCTAGCATTTTCAATTTAAAACTTGCTTCGTAATTTCATCACCAATTGCGTTGTTTTGATGGACTCTCCATGATAGCAATCACCTCCAGCCAATGCCCAGTAGATCAATCCACGCGATGTTTGGGAGTTGACGTCTACACTGGTCAATGGCCCATCTCAGGCATCGCAATCTTTGGGGTTCGACTTGTATGCCAATCAACAGACCCATTCAGGCATCCAGAAAATTGGGATTGGCTTGTACACCGGATATGCCATAAAATGAGGTTGAAAAATTGAGGTTGACTAGTCCATTAGTCAACTTGTAGGCCAAAATATACAGTATATGATTTTTTTCACTGTACAGTAGTTACTAGATCATCTTTTTGTTGTCAAGTTGAGCTGAACCTTGAGTTGAATGACTTGTTCTTTGGGCATGTTTTCAGTTTCATCTTGACAAAACCACATTTTTTGTGACAGTGGCAGATAACCTTGTATCGTGGTGTGAACAAAATACTCAAGGTCCAAATTCCTGTCCCTTTCTCTTTTTTTCCTCTCCCCTCCCTACCCCAGCTATTCACGAAGTTGGTGGTGTACCATTCGAAATTATTGAGCCAGTACTTGATCGATGTACTTCAGAGCAGCTGTGTCGAATTGAGGATTGCAACCCGGTGAGAGAATTTGTTTTGGGAGACCCAAGCCCTTTTTTTTTTATTTAAAAAAAAAAAGTGCACTATCTCGGGTTTTGATTGTTTGTAGAATATTTGTAAATCAGCTGGCAGAAGTGCAAGCGCTGCCCTTTTGCTGTAAAATTTAATTACTGTATATTTTGGCCTACAAGTAGAGTTGTGAAACCCTGAAAATTTTCTCAAAAAGGGGAGATCGACTTGTACGCCAGATATATGTTTTACACCTGAAAATCAATGGGGGTGGAGGGGGGGGAACCAGATTGACGTTAATTCGGCATATAAGGTGATGCTGAAAGCGCTGCTGGGGACCGCCATAACCCACCCAGATATTCTCCAATTGTCAAGCCTGAAGTTCCTGCTCCTACCTGGTATGCCGAGGTCGCTGCTCCCGCCGACTCCAGCTGCAGCTAATGCTAAAGACTTGGACCCAGTACTGTCTTCTTGGCAGAAGCTAAGGTTTTTTAAAACTTTTTTTAAACTTGCTTAATTTTCAGCTTTGTTTCTCAGTGATTGGGGTGTTTTAAAAATAAATCTGGGTTGTTGCTGGGAGGCCCAGACAGCCCAAAAATGGAGGGGGCGGGGTTGACTTGTATGCCGAATGTACCTTAAGATGAGGCTGAAAGGTAGACTTGGACGCTGAAATATACAGTTATATGTATTTTTACTTGTCTTGAGCTGAAGTTTAGCTTGAGGAAATTTTGCTTCTTTTCCCCAATGGTTGAGCAAAAGTGTTTGTGTCATAATTCTTGATTCAATTTGGAGATACAGCATGGAAACAGGCTTTTTCTGCCCCACAAGCCCACACCACCCAAATATGCCCAGTTAACCAATTAACCTAGCAAGCCTGTATATCTTTGGAAATAAAACCTCATGTTGGCTACTCCCAAGATAACTTTTGCAAGGAGCTTAAAAAGGATTTTGGTATTGTCTTCTTCAGTGGTTTATTCCCCTACTCAAAGCTTGGTTAAAAAAATTTCTAACACTGATTGGTGTATTTTACTATTTTCATACAGGAATATACAATGTGCTGGAGAAATTCAGCAGGTTATGCAGCATCCTTAGGTTAAGGCCCAAAACGTTGATGTTGAAAAACTATGGATGCTGTGTGACCTGCTGGGTTTCTTCACATTTGTGTATAGGGCTCAAGCCCAGCATCTGCAGACTTTCTTGTTTAACTCTGTATGTAAAGAGCATTGTGAACAAGACAGTTGAACTGGAAAGCACAATTAGAAGTGGAATTGTTATAATTGAGCAATGACCTGATATGACTTGAAGAGAGGGTATGAATGACAAGTTGCCATTCCTAGTACTGGCTTCAGACAGGAAAGAGGATGATGAAATAAACAGTGGTAGAAATGTCAGTTAAAGAAACAATTGTATGTAAGAATGGAAGATCTAATGGAGAATGATCAAATGAAGGTTTATGGGTTGACTAGAGCACACAAATGGAGCAATAATGCCATTGTAAATGATTTGTCAGTCTCAAAATGGACTGAGGAGAAGGGAGCAAAAACTTGTAGACAATGTTTTCCAATGCCATGGCAGTAATAATGCATGAAGAAGGCCTAAGCCCAAAACATTGACTGTCTTTTTCTTCTGATGGATGCTGCCTGGCCTGCTGAGTTTCTCAAGTCGTTTGTATAACACACTAGACCCCAGCATCTGCAAACTTGTTCACCTGGATTTCAATTATTCTGATTTACCCAGGAAATGGAAAAAAGAGATAATGTCTAAGTAACATTCAGGAAGCTTCATTTTTAGCCGTTCCACAAGAGTAATTGAATGGTTGGTGCAGGGGTGGAAGGGAAGGGAAGGGAAATCTGGGTTAGGTTCTGGTGAATGACTTCGAGCAGTCAGTGGGAGGTCATTTCTGTCATGATAATCAAATTGCAGAATCTCAATGGTTACAGAGCAGAGAAGGGCTATTTGCCCCATGGAATGCTGCCTGGCTTCCTATTTCGAGTTATCTGACTGGTTCCACTCCATAGCCTTCCAAAGACATCTCTTTCAAGTTCTTTGCAATGTTCAATCAAGACTACAACTGAATGACCCCACTATTAATCCAATCTTCAGCTTTGGTTGTGTGAAAAGTTTGTTTTTCTTGTGGGGCTGCATCCTTTGATCAGCTGTCTTTGTTCTTTGTCTCAGCTTGAAACATTGGTCACCCTTTGCTTCCTATAGATGCTGTGTGACCTATTCACTTTTTCCATCACTTCTGTGCATTGCACTACAATCCCACTGACGTCAGACTTTCCTGTTTAACTCTGACTTGTCACCGGTCCTTTTATCAATGGCAGTAGTTTCCTGCTATTTTCTCTCTCTGGGGCCTTAATGATTTATCTATCAGATCATGTCCTGCTCCTTTATAAGTAAATAAAGTCAAAGAAAAAACCCAAAATATGATTGTTAATATTCTTGGCATCATAGTTTCAGAGCATGAAAAGGGCCCTTGGCCTTGTTTACCTAATTAACTCCCACCTGCCTGCATTGACCTCGTATCTGTCAAAATGTTTTAAATGTTGTAATTGTGCCCACCTCTCACTTCCTCTGTGTACCCACCACTTCTGTGTGGAGAAAATTAATCCTTGGGTTCCTTTTAAATCAATTTCCCTGCCCCCCACCCCGCCAAACTTGTGCTCTCTTGTTTTAGACTCCCATTACATTAAAAAAGGGAGCGGATGTTTGTTGTGTTTATGAAAGAGGAATGGAATATTTTTAGATGAGAGGCATAGTAAGAGAGAAGGTATTCAAGGATTTAGCATCTTCTGGGGAAAAAAAGATCATGATGTCAAGGGAAAATATGTGGGAGGGATACCAGCAAACTGGGTTTGAATCTGTTTTTTTTTGCTCTCCCCGTGTCTCTGTGGGGTTCCTCTGGGTGCTCTGGCTTTCTCTCACCCTCCAAAAAAATGTGTGTGCTTGCAAGTTAAATGATGTATTTGGGCAGCAGAGGTTCGAGGGCTGGAAGAGCCTGTTTCTGAACAACATGTTGTCTTGGGTAAACTTATACCTCTCATTTTGTTCATTTTAGATTGGTCACAGTGTTTTAGCTACCGAAAGAAAATAGACACACACACCGAGAGCAGTTCAGTTTATACAAATGTTTATTACTAATTCAAAAGCTGATTTCACACTACAATATGCAAGCCCTTCCCAACTATACTTATCAACGCTTGGACTGGTCCCAACTGCCGAAGCGAGGCAACAACTGCACACTTGTAGTAGGTTGTCAGGGCGCTGGTAGCAGCTTCTCCACCTCCCCTGACCGGGACGTTGCTCGGACTCTGGCTGTTCTTCCTTCTTGACAAGGGGTGTTCCCACCCCTCGGAGAGTCTAAACTTCAGCAGCAGGACCACAGACTTTTATACCCCAAAAACAATTAATCATGCACCCACTCCCTCTAACATTTGTCAGTCAAAATCAAAGCTGAGCATACTATTCTACAATTTAGAAGATTAATTATTATGGAGCAGGATGCTATGATATCCTGGTTTATCTCGTAGATACAAGGACTCATTAAAACTTCTTGAGCAAGACAGGTTGTGACCAATACGTCAATTTCAGAGTGTCGTATTTGACAACTGCTTTCCCTGGGCCTCACGGTGGAATTCCATTTCAAAGTGTATCTTCAGATAAGTCCCCATGGCTGAGTTTAATTACATCTGCTAGTTCTGAAAGTAAGGTGACCTTCGTGTGGACCCAGTGTCGTCAGTTCCACATAAGCAAAAAGCATCTGAGTACATGGTTTTAATCCTCCATTACATTCCACCCCTTGGTCACAATCTGTCATTTGCGAGGCCTAACCAGTATTTGAGTACAGAGGGAGCGAAAAAAGAGAAATCAAAACAACAATTACAAAGATAAGCAATGACGCGAGCAACCAACGGAGGATAGTGTGGCCCACTCCCCCAAATGTAGCAGTTAGCCATGAGAAAGGATTCCAACCAAGGCTCAAATTATCCTTGTTGGCCACAATACCCAGATACTGGAGCTCACGAACAGATTTTGAAACATGCTGAACAATAACATATTTATATAAGCTGCACTTGAGGCTGGTGACCGAGGACTTCCTTGGTGTAATGCATCGGACCGTGTTTCCCACTGGGAACTCCCTTGGAACGTCCTCGACATTACAAATCCAATTGCTGGCATCAAAGCAGCTGTTAAGCCAGATCACCAGGAGTGTAAAATGGAGAACCTGGAACAAAGAAGCCTGACACATGTCACTCACGATACCATAAGCGTTCAGTGTTTAAACAGACTAAATCATCCTGTCCCTCAATAGCTACCCACCGAGTGTTACCCTGGGCAGGTGTCACTATTTCCCCTTTTACAGGAGGGCCACTACCTGGTGGTGCCACCCATACCTTTTATCCAACATTCTCTAGTTCGGGGATGGGGGGCATTGACTGTTATTCCTCTGGAATAGGCTGTAATTCAGGAGCGTGAAGAAGTCGGTGGAAAGGTGTACCTCCTTTTAAAGGGCGATGATTCAAATTGTCGACTGCCTGCTGCAGCACATGGCACCATCCCTTCTGGGTCCCCAGTGATGTTAACAAATGAATTTGTTCCTTCAGTAAGCCGTTCATTTGTTCAACTAACCCGGCAGCCTGCGGGTAATAAGGAATATGGTGGACCCATAAAATACCGTTGTCATTTGCCCAATCACAGATTGCTTTCCCGGAGAAGTGCGAGCCATTATCAGAGTGAATCTCCTCTGGAACATCATAACGATAAATCAAATGGTTTTGTCCTTGGATAGTGCTAGCTTGGTCAGCCGTCTTGGTGGGAAAAGTAAAAACCAGGCCCGAAAAGGTGTCAACCATTACTAGGACGTAATATTTACCCATGCAGTCTAGCATGGGGCCTATGTAATCAATTTGCCAGACCGCAGCTGAGTGAGCACCCCGTTTTATTCGGCCATGTGGACCAGGTGGAACGGTATGGAACTTCACAAGCTGACATTCTGGGCATGTACATATGACCATGCGGACATCATCCTTATGGATGGATAAAGCATGTGTACGGGACCACATAGCTGATCCCTTCTCCCCCAAATGACCACTCTGTTCATGTGCCCATCGAGCCAGGGGGACGGTATCAGCACAGCTGATAGTGGCAAGCTGATCTGCTACTGCATTATGTTGAGCCATGTTAGTCGCCATATTGGTATGGGCATCAACGTGATAAACGGTTATCTCACGATGGTGGGAAGCATCCCACAACAGCTGCCACAACTCTTTGCCCCATACTGGGCGGTCATGTATCATCCAGTTGTTCTTTTGCAAATCAGGCATCCATACCACAAGTCCATTAGCCAAAGCCCAGGAATCAGTAAACAGGCGAAGAGGGTGATCATGGGGATCTAGTGGTAAAGTGACTGCCTTCAACTCAGCATACTGACTGGAGCCACCATCCCCCTCCTCCGATAACTGAGTTCCTGACCTAGGATGGTAAGCCACCTGTTCGTGTATGCGGCCCACCCCTTCAGGCCCTCTGGTCGCACGACTCTGAATATACCACTTCCATTTAACAATAGAAGACTGCTGAGCCCGCCGGATCTTTAGATTAGCATCATTAGCCAGGACCCAATTCATTATAGGAAGTGCAGGTCGCAATTGAACATCTGCATCACCTGTCATTCTTTCAGTCTCTAGCAGGACCCAGTAACAGGCTAGTAACTGTTGTTCAAAAACAGAATAACGAGTGGCAGCCTCAGGCATGGTACGTGACCAGAATCCTAGTGGGACTCGGCGACCCTCTTGTTTCTGCCAGAGGCTCCAGGAGGCCACATCATCAATATAATGGTGAATTGAGAGGGAAGGCGATACTGGAAGGTGGGTGAAGGTATACTGGCGCCCCTTCCAGTTAAAGGCGAACTGATCCTGTGAGTCCTCAGCTATAAGAATACTGAAGAAGGCCTTAGCGAGATCAATGACAGCATACCATGTTCCTGAGTTCCCAGTAGCAATGTTTTCAATAAGAGTGACAATGTCCGGAACTGCTGAAGCAAGTGGTGGGGCATGTTTGTTCAAAAAACGATAATCAACTGTCATTCTCCAGGAGCCGTCCGGCTTCTGGACCGGCCAAACAGGGCTATTAAAGGGCGACGTTGCGGGCCTCACTACCCCTTCTTCTTGCAGAGCATCGATGGTGGCAGTAATCTCTTCCTGCCCCCCAGGGAGATGATATTGTGGAATGCACACTGGTTTCATGGGGGCTGGCACCATCACAGGATCCCACTTAGCCTGACCCACTACTAGTTTTTTTGTAATAGTTCGAATTCCAAATTCAAATCCCCCTTGGCTAGTATTAAGGGCCATACCGGCCAACATATTAATACCCAGGATACACTCGTCAGTAGCAGCCACCAGGGCATGTAACCAGACAGGGGAAGGGCTATCACCCACCATGGCACAGACTTTTATTTCCTTTGCCAGGGTGACCGCTCCTCCCAACCCCTCTATTCGAAAGGCCGGTCCAGTCCAGAGGTCTGGATTACCAGGAATCACCGAGTGCTCTGCACCGGTGTCGACCAAAGCCAAGTATTGGCGATCATTACCCCCACCCCAGTGGATTGTTAACGGTATGTAGGGCCGCGGATCCCCGTGTGTGCGCCGTGTCTCGATGGAGTGGACACAGGAATCCTGCCCACACCTTCAGGCTTCAGAAGGGTTCGGGGGCTTCCAGGACCACATGCTATTGTTATCTTTAAGAGCCTGTTTAACCCATTGTTTTACCTCATCATGAGTAACTGGAGCAGGAGAAGCCAGCTCGATAGAAGCAGCAGTGGGAGCAGAAAGCACAGCTGGGCCAGGAGGACTCAGCAGCTGGGGATGATGTTCCCCTGCTTTTTGCCTAAATCGATCTCCAATGGCAGCCAGCTCTTTTACAGAGAAATCACGGATCATTGACTCCTTCCGACCCCTGTTCCCACTTTGGCTCACAGGGTCCTCCACCCAGTCTAGGGGAGGAGGTGGAGGCCATCCAACAGAGGGAGTAGGCCATAGAGCATAAGCAGGGGTTTGGGTATTTTCCCCTGGGTCCACATGGGAAACCGGGGTATCTATCCCTTCCATCTCTACCCTTACATCATCCCCTCTTCTGTCTGTTTGGGAAATCTGCTGCCTTATAGGGCGGGCATGAACAGCAGATGGAGAGGGTAGTATGTTAGACACATGCTGAGGAGTATCTGCATTATTACCATTGTCATTCCAGATATTCCCATCCCAATCCTCAATTACATCAGGATCGTCACCATTCCTTATCATGGCATGAATACGATATGGATCGGGTTCTACTCCATGCCTTTCCTTATCTGCACAGAGCTGCTACCGGAGTTTAATATTACGGCAAATCATTTGGACATGCTTATCTTCCCATTCTTTGGCTCTGTCCTGACTGGTACGAACAATCTCGCTCATCATGGAACAGCATTGTCGCAGGACTTCTAGCTCCTCCTCTAATTGCTTTCTTTTGCACTGAGATTCTACTTCTCTTTGAATTAATTCTGCTTCACGCTGAACGGAGTGGCGTAATGCTATGGCCAGCAACCAAAAACCATTCGTCAGCATTCCCTTTTTATCAGGAAATTTACTTTCTCGAAGGAGAGTGGCAACCTGCTCTCCCAGAGGTGCACTTGATGAGTCTAACTTCTCATCCCAACTAATGGGTGGTCCCAACAAAGACAGGGTATTGGCCAACATGCCAAACCCATCGTCTTTGGAAGTCCATCCAGGAATCAAGAACTGCTCAGGGCTCACCTCTTTCTTTCGGCGAAACATCTTGAGACCAATCCTGCTCGCAGCGCCAATTGTCTTTGGTAAACTTATACCTCTCATTTTGTTCATTTTAGATTGGTCACAGTGTTTTAGCTACCGAAAGAAAATAGACACACACACCGAGAGCAGTTCAGTTTATACAAATGTTTATTACTAATTCAAAAGCTGATTTCACACTACAATATGCAAGCCCTTCCCAACTATACTTATCAACGCTTGGACTGGTCCCAACTGCCGAAGCGAGGCAACAACTGCACACTTGTAGTAGGTTGTCAGGGCGCTGGTAGCAGCTTCTCCACCTCCCCCGACCGGGACGTTGCTCGGACTCTGGCTGTTCTTCCTTCTTGACAAGGGGTGTTCCCACCCCTCGGAGAGTCTAAACTTCAGCAGCAGGACCACAGACTTTTATACCCCAAAAACAATTAATCATGCACCCACTCCCTCTAACATTTGTCAGTCAAAATCAAAGCTGAGCATACTATTCTACAATTTAGAAGATTAATTATTATGGAGCAGGATGCTATGATATCCTGGTTTATCTCGTAGATACAAGGACTCATTAAAACTTCTTGAGCAAGACAGGTTGTGACCAATACGTCAATTTCAGAGTGTCGTATTTGACAACTGCTTTCCCTGGGCCTCACGGTGGAATTCCATTTCAAAGTGTATCTTCAGATAAGTCCCCATGGCTGAGTTTAATTACATCTGCTAGTTCTGAAAGTAAGGTGACCTGCGTGTGGACCCAGTGTCGTCAGTTCCACATAAGCAAAAAGCATCTGAGTACATGGTTTTAATCCTCCATTACACATGTCTATTTTTTCTTTAAAGTGCCTTTGTTTTAAAGAAAAATGGGGAAAACGATAATGCACAAGTAACAGGTCAACTTTGTTTCAATAACAGAAAATGTTGGAAAGAGCAGCTTGGGTAATGTCTGAGAAGAAAGAGGTCCTTTTGTTCTGTTTTATTTTTGATTTTCTGATTTCCAATTTAACTTGGGGTAAATTATTGGAATACATTCAGAAGAATAGTATCACCCATTAACTGACTAAATTAATTAATTTTGTTTTGAAGAGTGAATTAGGGTGGTGCATGGATCTTGGCAAAGCTTTTGATCAAGCCTCAGATGGTAGGTCTTTCATAAATATGAAAGGAAATTGCACCTTGCAATGACATACAGCCCATTCCAGTTTGCCTACGGTCCAATCTGGTTCGTGGATGAAGCGATTAGCCTTGATCCACCCCCACTCCATTCTAACCCACCTAGAAAATGATGCCTTGTATGCTGTCATTGACCAGTTCGGTGTTGAATGTGATCACACCTCAGAGGCTGGTGTCTAAACTGTCCTTGTTGAGACTTCCCTCTCTGCATCTGGATCCTGGACATCTTGACTGAAAGACCACAGTCAGTCCAGGTTGGCAGCAAAATTTCAAGCCCCATCAGGCTGAGCACTGGAGCATCTGAGGGCTGGTTCTCAGCCGGCTACTGTTCATACTGCTGATTCATGATTTCACTGCCAGATTCCGCACAAACAAACTCATCAAGTTTGTGGAGGATGTAATAGTAATTGGCCTCATTGCCAACAGTGTTGAGTTGGCTTACAGGGAGGAGGTTGGGAGGCTTGTCAAATGGTGTGACAACAATAACTTGAGTCTCAATGTGGACAAGACAAAGGAGATGATTGTGGACTTCAGGAGTATTGTTCTCCATCACACATCGATGGTTCTGTCATGGAGAGAGTGGAGAGCATATAAAGAACAAATCTATCCTGGTTCTACAAACCTCATTAGTTAGGAAGGTGTAGCTGCACCTACACTTCCAAAGGAGGCTGAGGAGGACAAGGCTACCAGCCCCATCTTGACAACATTTTACAGGAGCACAGTTGAGAGTGTCCTGCCTGACCGCATCATTTTGTAATATGGTCGCTGCAAAGCATCAGACCAGAAGTCAACAGAGGACCATCAAAGCAGCTAAGAAGATTACTGAGACCTCACTTTCCTTTAATGACGACAATTACTGGGACCATTGCTTAAATAGGGCTCAAAGAATTCACAGAAGACTTTTTCCCTCCAGTACACCATATCTTTGACCCACTACAATCAAGAAGTAGAAAGAGGAGCATCGAAATCAAGACTGCCAGGCTGGAAAATAGCTTCTTTCTGCAAGATGTGAGATTGATGAACAGTCTTATAAACAAGAAATATATACATATAATTTGTATCATTCTGTATATATGTGATTATTATGTGCTGTGTATTATGTATGCGGATTGTGGTCTGGGATGTATGTGTACAGTCAGATGATAATAAACTTGGAACTTGAAAGCAGTAATTACATGTTAGTGAAAACTCTATTACATTTCATTCAAAAAGATGCAACAGTTTTTCAGGATTTAAATTCAAAATAGTTTGCAAAGAGTTGATCTTGTTTGACTGAAGCTATTGATTGCACCCAAAAGGGTGGTGGAGGCCAGGTTTAGTAAATATTTTTACATTTCTACCATAAATTTATTTGTAACTGCTTTGAGTCGAGAGACGGCCCATACTGAAGGATTCCAAGTTCAAGATCAAAGTGCAGATTTATTGTCAGCGTAGGTCCATGACAGAGTAGGTGCAGACCAGGCAAAATTTCTACTTGTCAGTAGTGCAAAACTGTATTCAAGAAAAATGATACAAAAAAAGTAAACAAACCACAATGCATTATATAAATATTCAATAATAAATAATGTGCAAAGTAAGAGCTCTTAAATGAGTCTCTAACTGAGTTTGTGGTTTGAGTCTGATACTGGAGGGGTACGAGTCTTGTGGCACCTGTACCTCTTTCCTGATGGCAGCAGTGAGAACAGGGCATGTCCAGGGTGGAATGGATCCTTGATGATTGCTGCTGCTGCTCAATGAAGAACCTAGATGAATAAACAGCCTTCATCTGGAGGATGTAGAAGACTGTGACCAGGAAGATGATCAAAGTATTCTCCCATCGGAAACTGTACAAACCGGGAAGTCTACTTGTGCTGAAGGGCAGGTTGGAGGTGTTCATATCAGGAATCCCGGCCCTATACAAGAAATCCAAGTACGATCTCTGCAGGGTCTCCGTGAAGCCAAGAAATAGTACCGCACCAAGTCTGAGCCCAGGAGAACGTCATGGACATTGAGTATAATGCAAAGTCCAGTATCCAACAGTGCAGCATTTCCTGACACGTGTGTTCTCAGCTCACATTGAGCAGGGAGCCAGTGGGAAGGTGACCACTATTCACACTCTTGTACTCACAGTCACTGTTGCTGAGGTCTGAGGCCTTCAGATGGGCAAATCTGCAGATAGTGCAGGCCCAGACAGAGTCCTGGGACATGTCCTGAAAGCTTGCACAGATCAACTGGCCAACAACTTCAAATACATCTCTCCCTACAACAGGGCATTTTCCCTGTGATAGTACAGATTCTTTCACCAATGTGTATATGTACAGATTGTAGTGTAGGATGACTGTGATTGGCTGAGAGCGTAGCTACGCCTATTGGCAGGTCTTAAAGGGTTGCTCCTAGCCGGACCAGGTCATTCTGGACTGGTCGACCTACTTGTGATATGCTCCAGTCTTTTAGTTAATAAAAGCCTTGGTTTGGATCAACAAGCCTTTGATTCTTTCAACACGCTCTACAGTCCCCACTTGCTTCAAGAAGACCACGTCACTCTGATGAAAAGCACAATAATGACCCCAAATGACCTCTGGATGGTGTCTCTGATATCCACCATCGTGAGGTGGTTTAAGTGGTTGGTCGTGGCTCACAAGAACTCCACCCTCCTAGCCAGCCTTGATCCACTTCAATTTGCCAGCCAGATCCACAGCAGATGCTGTTTCCTCATCTCTCAGCCCAGGAACATCTGGACGTGTTCATAGACTACAGTTCAGCATGCCCTCCTTGTCCAGGTGCACCATGCAAAGCAGACCTGCTGGATCCTTCACAGCACATACAGAAACTATTCTGCTCAAGACTGCAGGTAGTTCCAATTAACTGGTTTTCAATCGAAGATGTAAGTAACAAATTATATTCCATCTGCAGTTCAATTCTTTGTTTGTAAAGTTCTTCAGTAGGATCAGTCATATTTCTTGTCAATGTCTTTAATCTTCTCAACCAATAGATGAGTCTTGTTTTTGATGCATTTCTTCAAAGCTACTGAGTAAGAAATAATTTGACCACGAATATAAGCCTTGAATGTATCCCACAATATTCCATAAGAAATTTCCGTAGTGTAATTTGTTGAAAAAAAAAGTTAATTTGTTCTTAAATTTAACAAAGTCTAAATCTTGCAATAATGTAACATCAAAACGCCAGTGCTTAATAGTAGAAACAGTCTTTGAATTTAAGAGAGAGTTGTAATGGAGAGTGATCCGAAATGGCTATAATGTCATACTTACAAGCAGTTACAAGTGGAATAAAACGTGAATCAATAAAAAAGTGATCAATTCTCGAGTATGAGTGGTATACATGAGAAAAAAAGGAAAACTCTTTATCTGTCGGGTGAAGAAATCTCCAAATATCAACAGCTCCGGAGTTAGTAAGGAAAGAGTTAATATATGTAGCCGATTTATTCGGTAGGAACTGTGAAGGTTTCGACCTATCTAGCAGGGGATTCAAACAACAGTTAAAATCCCCACCCATTATTAAATGATATTCATTTAGGTTGGGTAAAATAATAAACAAAGATCTAAAAAACTCAGGGTGATCTACATTCGGGGCATAAACATTAACCATGACAACCTTAATATTGAATAATAACCCAGTAACCAATAAAAATCTGCCGTTAGGGTCTACAGTGATGTCATGTTGAACAAATGTAATAGAGGGATCAATAAAAATAGATACACCTCGAGTCTTAGAGCATGAGTTGGCATGAAATTGTGGGCCTTTCCAAGATTTAAAAAAACGCAGATTATCCTCCTTCCTCACATGAGTCTCCTGTAAAAAAATAATCTGTGCTTTCAGTCTCTGGAATACTTTAAAGACCTTCCTCCTTTTAAACAGGTGGTTTAAACCATTAGCATTCCAAGAGACAAAATTAATCTGATTTTTATGTGCATAGTGAGAAATTGGGTAAACTGTTGGCTAATCAACTGAAGAATATTTCAGTTAGACACCAAATTGTGGAGATTCGCAAACAGAATGGAGAACTGACTGCAGAAAAACTCTTCTCACTGCACCAGGTATTTTGTGACAAATAATCTTAAATGTCAAGGAGTTGAGGGTCATGAGGAACTGGAACAGGAAATGAGATCATCACAGATCAGTCATGATCATGTTGAATGACAGGGCAGGCTTAAGAGACTGAGTGGCCTGACCCAGGTGCTGTTTGCTGCTGTTTTTATATTCTTGTTGAAGCTGATGTTACTCAATGCCGGCAAAGTATAAATGTACATAATATAACTCCAATTGTTGTTGGATTTCTTCCAAGCTCTTGGAATGAATCATATTTTTCAGCAAAGCTTAGTAAACAATTCAAATAATTCTCAAATGAATTACTGTATTATCTAAATTTGAAAGGCTGGTTAATTATTGTCTAAATTTGAAAGGGTGGCATTTGCAAAAAAGAAAAATCATCTCAAAAAGATCTTTCCTTTTGCACTGTTTCCTGTAGTCCAATCGCTTTTATTTTTTTAAATAACTATTGAACCACATAACAACTGACTACACATAATAGGCAACAATATTCTGCAGGTAATTTTTTTTCTTATCCACTGTTGCGTTCTGATGTTATTTGTGTGCTTTCAGTTATCAGAGTTTTGACGAAGGGTCCCAACCTGAAATGTTACTGACCATTTCTATCCAGGGATGCTGCCTGGCCGACTGAGCCCTTCCAGTAATTAGTCATTTGCTTAAGGTTCCAGCACCTGCAGCTTTTGTGTTTCGTCTCTATAAGTGTTTGATGAAAGCCTTGTGTAACAAACTTGTTAGTTTTGTTCTCATCACTCTGAAGTGGGAGTGGTATGCGTATACAGAGCCGTTGTCATACCCACACTCCTGTTCGGCTCCGAATCATGGGTCCTCTACCGGCATCACCTACGGCTCCTAGAACGCTTCCACCAGCGTTGTCTCCGCTCCATCCTCAACATCCATTGGAGCGCTTTCATCCCTAACGTCGAAGTACTCGAGATGGCAGAGGTCGACAGCATCGAGTCCACGCTGCTGAAGATCCAGCTGCGCTGGGTGGGTCACGTCTCCAGAATGGAGGACCATCGCCTTCCCAAGATCGTGTTATATGGCGAGCTCTCCACTGGCCACCATGACAGAGGCGCACCAAAGAAAAGGTACAAGGACTGCCTAAAGAAATCTCTTGGTGCCTGCCACATTGACCACCGCCAGTGGGCTGATATCGCCTCAAACCGTGCATCTTGGCGCCTCACAGTTTGGTGGGCAGCAACCTCCTTTGAAGAAGACCGCAGAGCCCACCTCACTGACAAAAGGCAAAGGAGGAAAAACCCAACACCCAACCCCAACCAACCAATTTTCCCCTGCAGCCGCTGCAACCGTGTCTGCCTGTCCCGCATCGGACTTGTCAGCCACAAACGAGCCTGCAGCTGACGTGGACTTTTTACCCCCTCCATAAATCTTCATCCGCGAAGCCAAGCCAAAGAAGAGAAGACTCTGAAGTGGGACCTGTGCTCAGGACATGTGTTGTCATTCAACAATGTGCCATCTGTGGAATGGTTTAAAGTGGAAATCTTAATGAAATAACTCGCATGTTAGATGTAGACATGGTGAGACAAATGGCCCTTAAGTTGAATGGCTGGAGTAAACCAGTAGATCTCACTGAATTTCACATAAATCATAAATTTAGTTGTTTCTTCAATAGATTTGAGTTGTTACAAGTTCTGATTTTTGGAAAGAGATCTGCAAGAGAGCAATCTAGCTTGAGGCCTGGATTTTGGGTTGGTAAGCTTATGACGAAGTAAATTGACACAGCAATTCAAAAGGAGCTTCAGCTTTTGTGGGTCCATCATTGAAGGTTCTGTTGGGCGCTACCAGTTGCCCTAAAAATCACAGAGACAAAGACTGAGGGGAACGGTAGGCTTTATTGCACATGAGGCTGCTGGCCCGGGTCCAAGCTGGGGGAATGAGGGGAGGGAGAGAAGACTCGACCTTTATGGCCTGGGTCACGGGGAGGAGTCTAGGAGAGGATGTCCTCAGGAAGGCGGGCCAGCCTGTGCCTGTAGTACATACAACCATATCATTACATTCACCCCCTCTCTTTAAAATAGAGACCACCAGGAACAATCGAGGAAAAAAGGATGGAAAGGTGGACGCTCCCTCATACTAGAGGTTCAGTTACAAGGGTGACTTCCTCCTTCTGCCAGACTGCTGAAGGGCCGGCGTGTCTCTGCATTGCTCCTCCAGACAGGAGGCCATTGTGGGAACCGTTGGGGTCAGGGTGCTGGTGGGGGACTTCCAGGGAAATGGATGGTCCGCTGCCTCGTGGGGGAGAGGGGTAGACTCCTGGAAGTTTGGCAGAGAGCCAGGTGGATCGGACTCCAGAATTGTGCTCCTGTGCAGTGTGATCAGATCTGTAGTCTGGTCAGTGGCAGGCAGGGCTGTTTCGGGGTCTCCGGCCCTTGCCAGGTCTTGGATCAGTACAGTGTTCTCGCGTCCATTGCCGTACCTGTCGTAGGCATAGTTTGAATTTGAATGGAGAAGGAGCACCTGCTTGACCAGGGTGTCGGAACTTGTGGGTCCGCACGTGCTTGCGGAGGAGTACCGGTCCTGGAGATGTTGGCTATGTTGGGAGGGAGACTCCAGTCACAGATTTCCAAGGGAATGAAAAGAGACAATCATGAGGGGTCTGATTAGTAGCTGTGCACAAGAACAACCGTATGGCATGGAGTGCCTTGGGGAAGGCCTCTTGCCAGTAGTCAGCGGACCAACCTTTGGACGTTGGGCCCAAGAGGACTGCCTTCCAGATCACCCGATTTTCACGCTCCACCTGCCCATTGCCCCTGGGGTTGTAGCTAGTTGTGTGACTGGCTGCAATTCCTTGCTCTATCAGGTACTGGCGCAGCTCCTCACTCATGAAGCCGGACCCCCGATCACTGTGGATGAAAGCAGGGTATTCGAACATGGTAAAGATCTGTGTCAGTGCCCTGATAATGGTGGAGGTGTCAGGACAAGGGATGGCGAAGGGAAAAAGGAAGTATTCATCTACGACTGAGAGGAAGTAGACGTTCTTGTTCGTGGAAGGCAGGGAGCCCTTGAAGTCAATGCTGAGCTGCTCGAAGGGCCAAGAGGCCTTGACAACATGGGCCTGTGGTGGTCAGAAGAAGCGCGGTTTGCACTCTGTACAGACCCTGCATGAATCTGTCATGGTTCAGATTGCTTGGACTATGAAGGGAAGGTTCTGGGACTTGATGAAATGGTACAGGTGCATGACGCCTGGGTGGCAAAGGGTGATGTGTAGCACCTGCAGTTGGTCAGACTGCAAGCTGGCGCAGGTCCGGGATAGGGCATTGGGGGAGTCATTGAACTTCCCTGGTCTATACTGGATGTCGTAGCTGAACGTGGCCGGCTTGACTCTCCAGTGCAAGATCTTGTCATTCTTATTTTTTTAGTTTTATTTAATTGTTTTCATCACTACAGGAAAAAAAATGAATAAAACATTAATTAAATACCCATAGCTAATGATACAAAAAAAGTACTTTTATATATTTTATCCCCATCCCCCTCCCACTCAAAAGTAAGAAAAGAAAATAAAGAAACACCTACCATTTAATATACAATAAGATTAGCATAGACAATCATTAATTGTTCTTAAAAATTACTAATTAAGAGGAGAGATAAGATAGAAGAGGTGGACGGAAAATTATCCATCAAATCCATATATGGTTTCCAAATACTATAAAAAATTTCAGCTCGATTCCTTAAACTATACATTTTTTTTCCAAAGGTATACAATTTTGCATCTCATTATACCATCTACAATCTTTTATCCTCTGTAAACCTTCACTTGACCAATTATCAAATAAAGAATTATTCAAAGTAAAAGGAAGAAGTTGGTTTTGTTTTAACATTTTTGGTAATTGATAATTTTTAAATCCTCTCTTAATATGAATTCTATTCCACATGTTTCAATATGGAAAAATCTTTAGTTCCATTTATACAAAAATAACTCTGGAATAGTTTCACCAATTTTATTCATTTCTATTTGAATCCAAACTGGTTTTTCATCTTGTTGATAACAGGAGGACAAAAACCTCAATTGAGCTGCTTGAAAATAATTTTTAAAATTTGGTTGTTGTAGTCCACCCTGATCAAATTTCCACATTAATTTTTCTCAACCAATTCTTGACATCTTACCTTTCCAAATAAATTCATGTATTATTTTATTCAAGTTTCAAAAGAAAAATTCTGGTACTTGAATGGGCAATGATTGAAACATATATTGTATTCTTGGAAAAATATTCATTTTAATACAATTCACTCATCCATTAATGTTATTGGTAAAGATTTCCATCTTTTCAAATCCTCTTCCAATTCTTTTAACAATGGCAAATAATTTAGTTTAAACAAATTACTTATATTTCTACTAATTTTAATTCCTAAGTATTTAATTGCTTCATTTTGCCATTTAAATGTTGTCATTCTTTTACATTAAGAGTAATCCATATCCACTATAGGCATTACTTCACTTTTATGAACATTCACTTTATCACACCATACAAACCCATACTCTTTTCATCTCTCATTCAACTTGTCATTCTTGATCTTGCCCTTGTGGGTGGTGCTGGACACTAATGCCATCAGGGTGAACCTTCTGCTGGCCAGGTAGTGGTGCCAGTGGCGGACTGCTTCCATGATCGTCTGGGCCTCATTTTCAATGGTAGTGTCCGAGCTCTGAACCGTGGAGGGTCCTGGAGAAGAAGGCCATGGGTCTGCCCCTTTGATTGAGGGTGGCTGCGAGGGCAACATCAGAGGCATCGCACTCCACCTGGAATGGGGTGTCCTCGTCCATGGCATGTATTGTGACATTGGCAATGTCCTGCTTGATGTGAGCGAAAGCTGCTTGCACCTCGGTGGGGGGAGGGGGAGGTGAAAGGTGGTGGCTTGGGCTAGTGGGCGGACCTTGTCTGAAAAGTGGGGGACCCACTGGGAGTAGTAAGAGAAGAGCCTTAGGCACCTGTGGAGGGCCTTGAGCATGTGAAGGAGGGGAAGTTCCATTAGGGGGTGCATGAATTTGGGGTCGGGATCAATGAGATCATGTTCCACAATGTACCCTAGGATGGAGAGGTGGGTAGTGCTGAACACGCATTTCTCTTTGTTGTAAGTGAGGTTCAGCTCCTCAGTCATCTAGAGAAATCTCTGCATGTTGGCATCGTGGTCTTGATGGTCGTGGCTGCAGATGGTGACATTATCCAGGTACAGAAAGGTCACTCTTAGATTGTGCCGGTCTACCATATGGTCCATTTCCCGCTGGAACATGGAGACCCCATTTGCGACCCCAAAGGGAACCTGGTGGATCTGGTAGAGGCGCCTGTTTGCCTCAAAGGCGGTATAAGGTTTATCCTGGATGTGGATGGGGAGCTGGTGGTAGGCTGACTTCAGGTCAGTCGTGGAGAAGAACTTCTGGTTGGCTAACTCGTTGGTAGGGGCTAGGCATCCAGCTGGGTGTACCCTTTTGCTGTCCCCTTTTACGACCAGGACCTGGGCTTTCCAGGGGCTGGTGCTGGGCTCTATGATTCCTTCTGCCAGAAGCCGTCTCATCTCTGCCTTGATGAAGATCGTGTCAGCCACACAGTAGCACCTGCTCTTGGCCACTATTGGCTTACAGTCTGGTGTCAGGTAGTTGAAGAGGAATGGAGGGGGCACCTATAGGGTGGAGAGGCCACAGGTGATCTGGAGGCAGTCGCTGGGCTTTGTGCTGTGGATGGTGAGTAGGTGAGGGTGAAGCTTTGGAGATGGCACTTGAAGTCCAACCCTAAGATGACAGGGGCACAGAGCTTGGGCATGACCAGGAGCCTGAACCCTTGATATGTTCCCCACCCACTGTCAGATCTGCTGGGCAGCGCCAGAGTGCCATGATAGCGTGGTCCTGGTCAGAGAAGGCAATAGAGAAGTTCGTGGGGTATACCTTTAATTTCATCATCCAGGCCATGTTTGGGTGTATGAAGTTCTCAGTACTGCTGCTATCAAACAGGCATTTTGTTACCTTTCCGTTGACAGTGATGTCCATCATCGAGCGCATGTCCATGGGGAATGCCCTTCTTTTGTGTGGTGGATGCTAGGACAATCTCAGGGCCCGAGTTGCTGCTTCCTGATGGCTGTGGCGAATAGCTGCCAGAGGCTTTCCTCTGGGGCATGGGGTGTGTAGGGTGCACGGTTGTGTATGCACATATGTTGACCATGTGGCCCATCGGTGAGGTAAGCAAGTTGATGCGGTCGGGGGCCAGCTAGCCTATAATGGCAGCACTTGGTGGATACAAATAGCATCGGTGTAGTCAGGCAACCCAAATGGAAGTGAGGCCGGAGGTGACATCATCGGTGTGGGTGGACGTGATTTCTTCGGTGCAGGTGGAAGTTGGTGTAGAAAGATGGCACACCCGCGGTGAGCCCACGGTGTTGCGGGTGGGTGGCCAGACTGGAAGTGACATCGACGTTGCAGGCATAAGTGATATGCAGAGTAATTATGCTGCCTGGTCTTTGCACGTGGCAGTGTCCGGAAGGGCCTCCTGGCTGATCGTGGAGGGCCACAGCACTCCTGATGGGTCTAGAGAGGCACACCTTAGCAAAGTGAGTTCCTTGCCAGGCAGCTCTTCTGGAAGAACCTGTCCAATCCACACCGGGACCCACAGTACTTACAGCAGTGACGGCGGCGATCGTGCCTTCCCTGTAGGGCCCCTCGGCGACTGCAGTCATCAGCCTCAGCCAGGGTGGAGATTGGAGGAGTTGGACATCGAAAACCTACATGGTGGGCTGCAGCTTCCAGAGGGTGGACCACCTCCATGATTCTGATAAGGGAGCAGTACTTTCTTCCAGCAGTCTCTGCTGGGTGGTCCTCGATTGCAACCCTTGCAACCAGGCATCTCTGATGGGTCGCTCCACCTCCCCTTTGATCACCCCGATCTCAGTCATGCACAGGCGAGCAGCTTGTGCAGAGCCGCAAGATAGCCGTCTGCCATCTCACCTGACTGCTGCACCCTGATACTGAACGAGAACCAGTCATAGGGACCTGTACATGCCTTCCAGGATGGCCATCGCAGGTTTGAAGTCTGAGCAGTCTCTGATGGCCTGGAAAGCGCAGGGGCCCAGTTTGGTGTGAAGTACCATGAGTCTCTTTTGGTTCGTGTTGATCACCTCAGCCTGCATCTGGATGATCGCCTCCGTCGTATGCTTCCAGATCTCGAAGTGTGCTGGGGCATCCGAGTGTTGAGTGGATTAAGTTGTGGTGCACTGTGGTGCAGCAAGCAGACACAAAACACAGGAAAGACTGTACTGTAGGCTTTAATCCACTTAAACTCTGTACACTAGTTGTGGTATCTCGATGGCTCCATGTGTGTGACTAGCCCGGGAGGGGCTGGCTCAAGTCTATATACAAGTCGGTGATTAACAGCCGGCCAGGTGGAGTCGGCCTCCCAAGTTGTCTACCTGCAGGTACAGAGATCGCACTCTGCAGTAGGCTGGTGGGCATGCGGCCCAGTGCTGTGGTTGGTCCACTACACTGCTCTGCTGATTTCCCCCAGCAACTCTTTGCTCACTCAAAATTCAAGCCTCTGCAGTTTTTTTTTTGTGTTACTCCTTTCACTTGTCAAAATTCTGGACCATCAGCTCTCTTGCCGCTGTAGCCTTTATTTACGATTCAGTGTTGAGCAGGAAACACTGTGATGATGGTGTGATATCCCGGAGAAACACAGCTAGTCACACATCTGTAGGAAGTAAAGGGTAACCATTTACATGAAGTAAATGGCCTTCATCAAGGTATGGACAAAAAGCAAGCAGGTACCTGCATAACAAGGTGGAAGGGGCAGGAGAGGAGAAAGGATGGGCAGGATGAGGAGCACAGGCTAAAAAGCAAGAGGACGTGGGTAGGAGATTAGAAGAGAAAAATGCCGAGAAGTGATGGGGAGAGAGGGTAGTTGTTTTAATGTGAAGGGAAGAAGGTGGAGAGGCAGAGGGATCAGAATTTCGAAAATCAGGGAAAGGGGTTTAACAGAAACCAGAGAAGTTGATTTGATGACGTCTGGTTGGAGAGTGCCCAGTTAGAATATTGGACGCTGTACTTTCAATTTGTGGGTGCCTCAGTTTGGCACTGCAGGAGACCATTGAATGACATATTGGTATGTGAACGGTGTGTGGAATTAAAATGACTGGCTTCTATTTTGGTGTTGCCTTGCATAAAATTGAGTGATCAGGCAGATACAGATTCTTTGTCTTCGCTTATCAACATTTTTTTTAATTCTCTGCACAAGCTACCTTCTTTCATCCCCAACTCTTTACATAATTGCATTAGCATGTGTGACAGGGTATTCAGAGGTGGCTTGAGTGGAATTGCTAGAGCAGCTTGCACACACACATTTTAAAACACAGAATATTTGCAGGACTTTTGCAGAGTGCTTTTTGCAAGAGGCAACAAAGTATCTACATACAAAGCTTGCCTGGGAACATGTGAT
Organism: Narcine bancroftii; assembly: GCF_036971445.1. Classification (NCBI taxonomy): domain Eukaryota; kingdom Metazoa; phylum Chordata; class Chondrichthyes; order Torpediniformes; family Narcinidae; genus Narcine; species Narcine bancroftii. The sequence continues at coordinate 126,157,945 of NC_091474.1, read as the reverse complement.
CTTTGCAACCAGGAGAGAACAGTTTGGCTCTCAGAGAGGAAGGGTGTAAAAAAACAGAGAAGAGACAGAAATCAGTTCCAGAAGAACAAAGCTGGCAAACTTTAGGAAGACTGTCTGATCAAAGGAGAAAACTAGCTGTCTGAAAGGTGACCTGAAAGAAGCAGGATCATCTGGAGAACCCTGAGGGGGGCAAGTTTTGTCAGCAAGACTGATTGAGAAGGAATCAGTTGTGGATGTCCTGGAAAAGGAATCTCTCTCTGAAAACCAGCAAGAACCCTCCTGAGTGGTAACCATTTGCCTGTTAAGCACCAAAGACTGGTGAACTTTGTTAATGCTAACTTCTGTGCACAGTACAAGAATTGCCTGCAACCAGTGAGATTGGACTGTGATCCAAAGAACTTTTCTAATCTTAAATATAGATTACACACACCTCGCTTATTATTGGGGGGGGGGGTGAAATTAAGTAGGTTAGGTAGGTTTACTAACAAGTTTAATTCTGTTTTCTTGTTCAAATATAATTAAAAACTACTTTTGTTTAAGTAACCCTGTGTTGTGGTGCATATCTATTGCTGCTGGTTTTGGGGGTCCTCTAGACTCTGTAACACATTATTCTATTGCTTTATTTTGTTCCATTCTCTTCTTCCTGCTGACCTTATCTGGGTTCCATTGGAGCTGGAATGTAGACAAAATCAGTGCTGATGAGCTTGTGATTATGGATGGTGATAAATGGAAGGGAGATGGATGAGCTTTGGAATATACTCTAGTCTCAAGACTACAAAGCCATAGATGTGTGCTCTAGTTGCGGTTAAATGGAGATTGGGTTGGAAATGGGTTGTGTTACAATGGCATCAGTGAAGGAGGTGGTTTTAGTGATGGAGTGGAGGTTTAGTCTTGATCTTAGCTCTGAGACACATAGGTTGCTGAGATGGTGGTGTCCCATCCAGTTTGAATGATCTGATCCAGATGAAAATTGAGCCAGCAGTTCAGGATCAGAGTTTTTAAGCAGGGAGATTCAATTCAATGGCCATTCCAATCTTTAGTTGAAGACCATTTTTAGATGTTCAACTCAGAAATTTAAAAAATGTATATATATTTTAAACTTGGCAAAGTGGAGAGATCCAAGAAATTTGTGCAGGGACAATCAATACCTGCCCTTTTGAATTGTGAATGCAGCACAGGTCAGGACCTTCATCCCTCAATGCTGTGTGGCTCTATGTAAACCTACTCCACATGTGTGGTATCAATTGAAAATCTAAGCTGATGCTTTTGTATATCTTTTAGAAAACTTTCATTATCTTACCCGCAGATGATGCACAAAATGATACGCATTTCTTTTACCTTTTTAATTGCAAACAAGCCTATTTTTGAAAGTTATTGATAATTTTTGATTTGCAAGAGTGAAGAGTGTTCAAGTTATAACACAGTATTTAATATACTAGTCTATATTTAGACTCCTAATATTCTGTTGAACATGCGTACCTGGCAGAGAGCAGAATCTCTCCTTCGGCTCTTGAACATAAACACTGATGTAATTGGAGAATCTAAAGAATGGATAATTAAAGGTGTGAAATTTATTGAATGAAGATTAGGATTATTTTTCAGTTTTGATGAAGGGTTCATGCCCAAAATGTTCACCATTGTATTCTCCTTGTGATGTTGGAGATTGTTGCTCCAGGTTCCAGCTTTCACCGTCTCCTGAACGTTGCAGGGTTATGTTTTGAATTTGTGAGTGCATTATGGTCGGGATATTTTTTCCAGCAAAATAAGTTCAGTGCATATTATGATCATTCTTTTCCCCCAATATTCTTGGGTGATGGCCAAGGTTTTGCCTTCGATATATTTATGAAACAAGAAAGATGCGGAGTGTTGATGCTGTATCTTGAGTTTTTTTGGGTACGTTACCAAGTTGAGAGTGGCAGAGAAAAGGTGATAGATGGTATTTCTTTTATTGGTGTAGCTTTTTACTTTGTGTTTTGTGTATACATTTTTAAATGCACTAAACATAGTCAACATTTTAGTTTGATCTTTGAAAATATTGTTTAGTTAATCAACATGAAGACCCATCCCTGTTTCACTTTGTTTTAAACACATCAAGAAGCAGTTTCAAACCACGCCCCAAAAGTTAAATAAATGGGACCCAACAGTATCAGATAGATGTTTTCTCTGTAAGAAGGAAACAGGAACAACAGTACATGGAATTTGGGCACGTGAGAAAGTGGAAAAGTTTTGGGAAGATCTAAATCAGGTATTAAATAAAATCACAAAAAGCAACATACCAAAAAATCCAGAGATCTTTCTTCTAAGTAATATAAGAAGTAAAGAACTTGGCCTCGATTTAGATGGAGCACAAAAAAGATTTATTATGACAGCCTTAGCTGTAGCAAAAAAATGTATTATGTCAACCTGGAAATCAGAAGATAGCCTGAGAATACACCAATGGTACATAGAAATGAATAAATGTATTCCATTGGAAAAAATAACATAATTTAAGAAATAACATCACAGTATTCGAATAAATTTGGGAACCGTACATGGAACACAACAGAGAAGTCCTACCGCGGACCTCCACCCCCTAAAATGACAGAATGAGAAGAAGACTAAATAAACTGACCCAGTAGATGACACAATTTTCTTGTTTATTTTCATTGTGTGATGACATTGTTTAATGGGTTTAATGTATCGTATATGTTGAATGTTTAGTGGGTGGTGAGGGGGTGGGAAGGAGGGAGGGAAGGGAGGGGGGATAAAAGGGGAGAAAATGACACTGTGTATATTCAATAGGGAAATATTTGTGTATTTTGGTCAATATGGTTCATAGTGTGAAAAATTTTTTTTTAAAAAAAAAGCAGTTTCAATGGACTTGCTTTTTAAAAACTTTAACAAGTTTTTGTGAAGTGGGTTTTAACCAGCAGTTTAATAAATGCCTCCAAGTACCATGCGCAGGCATTTGGACAAAAACAATGCATTAAGTTTCATCAAACTATTCTTGAGCTGATTGCTGATGGAGCAAGTGTGGATGCATGGGAATCTGTGAGAAGTTGAGATCAGTGATGTGGCCATACATTTTTGGAACCAAATTGAATAAAATGATTGGCGTTGGTAAATGGAAGACATGTTTCAGAACCCTTGGCTATTGCCTTTAGAGAATCTTGGGATGTTTCTGGAATTATTAGGGGAGGATCAGTCCACAAGTTTCTCGTTACGCTGATGAGTTTTTGCTCTTTGTATCTGATCCTAACTCTTCGATTCCTACTATATTCATATTATCCCATCAGTTTACTCAGTGTTCTGGATTAAATTTACAAAAGAGCAAATTTTTTTAAACACTTTAGTTCCTTTACACACTGCTTTTCCTTTCAAGACTGCTAAAAGCCAATTCATTTGTTGAGGGAAAATTTTCTTGCTCTGTTAAATCAGATAAAGAAATCTTTATCTCAGCGGTCTCCTCTTTTGATGTCTCCAATTGGACAAATTCATGTTATTAAGATGAATATTTTACCCAAGTTTCTATATATTTTTCAAGCTTTTTGTGACTCACTTGATTCTATTATATCGTCATATATTTGCAAAAATAAATGTCTTTGTTTAAATAAAATTTATCTCCAAGATCTCAAAAAGAATGGAGGCTTATCTCTATCAAATTTTAGATACTATTATTGGGCTGTTAATATTCATTATTTTATATTTTGGTTAAACAATGATAACAAAACAGATGGCCCAGTCCAGGTTGATTTGGAGTTGAATTCGACTAAGAAATTTTATATTGTTTCTTTACTTGGAACATTTTTGCCTTTTCCTATTGGTAAGAAGATTGATAATCTGGTGGTCAAACATACGATTAGGATTTGGTTTCAGTTTAGAAAACATTTTGGACTCCCTAGGTTTCTTCTTGTCAGTCCTATTCTGTCAAACTACTTTTTGCGACCTTCTTTGATGGACTCTGGTTTTCAGGAATGGTTTAACTTTCTTATGATTTATTTCTTTGTGACACATGTAAATATGAGAACATTTCACTAATTGGTCTTGCCTGACCCTAGTCAAATATTAGGAGGAGGTTTTCCGTACTTTATTAATACAAACTTAACACCAGATCTGTTAATGGCCTTGTTTGGGATGGTTGAACAGAAGATGGTGAAACTGTTTTCATCTCAACATCTTCTCTTATTGAAAGACGAGTAATTTTGATCAGGTGGAAGAATGCTGTCCCACCCACTCATCATCGATGGTTACATGATATGATGTTGTAGCGGGCCAAGCGGGTGCACAGTGCAGCAATGCAAACTGTCACCAGCACGGTTCTGCAGACATGCGGAACCCTAATGCAGACATCTTCCTACTTACCTAATGGACTGCACGCGAGGGATACTGAGTGCCGAGGAATGGCATGTTGAGCTGTTGAGTCTACTGCCGGAAGGCACAGGACACTTACAAGGCTAAATTTAAACCTGCCGGTCCTGTGGATCAGCAGCAATCTCATAGTGACGTCCCACCTTGTCCTATGGAGCCCGGAACACATAGTATATAAAAGAAGCCTGTAAACCCTGAATAAACCAGTCTTGAGTTGACTACTCTGGCATGTGTTTGTATTTATTTAGTAGCTCTACTGTAGTAGCTGCTACAATGTCATATTTTGGAGAAAATAAGATGCTTAATCATTGGGACTCCTTTTTGAATTATTTCCATAACCTTTAATGGGAATGATAATTATGTAACTTGTGACCTCTTGTGGATTTGGTTTTTTTACTAGTAGTGTACTCTCTTTATATTAGCCATGCAACATTGGAATGGTTTAGGACTGGATTATATATAACCATATTTTTAACTTTTCTCTTTTTTTCATTTTCTTTGTCAATTTTTAAAATATTTTAGTTTGGTTTTCAAACTTATATCAAATATACATCTTTTACATAAAAATAGTAAAATAGTCTATATACCACTTACATATAAAATAACAATCCTTCTTAAAAAATACATTTTTAAATAAATATTTTTAACAAAAAAACAAAAAATAAATAAAATTTCCAACCAATAATCATTCAAGATATTCCAGTTTTCCTTCCTATATTGTCATTAATATCTTTCCAGACCTTTATCAAATAAATCAATATAGAGTTTAAGGTCTTTATCTTAATTAATTTTCAATTGCATCTATAGATGAAATCTTTAGGCAATGTTTCATCCATCTAATGCAGTGCCATGTGCACCCATTTTGGTGAATCAGGTTTGAAGAAAAATGCCAAAAATCACAATTGTGAAGCCTGGTAATTTATTTTTAAATCTAGGAGCCTTAATTCCCCCTAGCTGATGATCCTGTGTCATTTTTATCCGATGCTATTCTAGGTATTTTATTATTCCATAAAAATAGTCTTACCAAACCATTTATTATTTTTTTTAAACTTGTTTGGTAAATATATTGGTATTGACTGGAACAAATATTGAATCTTTGGCATAATCTTCATTTTAATACAATTAACTTTCCCTATTAATGTTAGGGGCAGGTCTTTCCATTTCTTTAAGTCTTTTTCTATTTTTTTTTACCAGCAGAGGGGAATAATTCAACTTCTACAAGTTATTCAAGTTGTTATCAAGCATAATTCCCAAGTATTTAATTCCTTCACTTTTCCATTTAAGTATACTATTCACTTTAAACATTCATAGTCAAAATTTGTTAATGGTAAAGTTTCACTTGTATCTATATTTATCTTGTACCTGATATTCTTCCATATTTTGTTAACATTTCCTGCAGTTTTTCTATTGACCTCTCGGGTTCAGACATGTATAACAGTGTATCTTTGGTATACAAACTAATTTTGGGTTGGACTCACTTGATCTCGAAGCCTTTCATTTCAGGATTGCCCCTAATCATTTATGCTAGAGGTTCTATCACCATAACAAATAATGCCAGAGAGAGGGGACAGCCTTGCCTACTCGATCGACTCAATGGGAACGTTCCTGATGGTTGACTATTGGTTATTATTTTTGCTTGTGGTTTTTGATATAATGCCTTAATCCTTAATAAATCCTTGACCTATACGTAACTTTTCCAATGTTTTAAACAAAAAAGGCCATTCGAGTATATTGAATGCTTTTTCTGCATTTAATGATACAATTATATTGGGGTCTTTCCTTGATTGAGCTAAGTGTATTATGTAAAATAATCATGCCAGGTTGTTTTGATGCTTGTCTACCTTTAACAAATCCCACTTGATCTGTATGTAATAATTTAGGTAAATACTCTCCCAACCTGTTCGCCAGTGCTTTTGCTATTATTTTGTAGTCAACATTTAAAAGAGATATCAGTCAATAAGAAG